>NW_011500533.1:31289-78137 GCF_000495115.2 Populus euphratica
ATTCCTGCTAATCCTTTTTATTTTATTCGTTCAAAAAGAACAAATCCAAACAAAGAAAGAAATGGGAGCTGCGCCTTTTCCCGCGGGAATCCTAATCGCTGCTGTAGTGTTTCATGCTACGATGGTTCTGTCTTCTTTTCCGGCCACTTTTCATCTGGAGAGAGGGATTACGGCGAACCATAAAATGAAACTGAGTAAACTTAAAGAGCGAGACAGAGTGAGGCATGGCAGAATGTTGCAGTCTTCAGGAGTTGGTGTTGTTGATTTCCCTGTTCAAGGCACCTTTGATCCTTTCCTCGTTGGGTAATTCTATTTTTTGAAACATATTTGAATTATGGGTTTCTCTTAGTTTCTGGATTTCCATCTTGTTTTTCAAGTTGTATTGGTAAAGATTGGATTTTTTTTTGCATTATGGGATTTTAAATTTTGGATTTAATATGTTGCTAGTCTCAGGTTTGGTTGTTTTTTTGGTTGTTTTGTAGGCTTTATTATACAAGACTACAATTGGGTACTCCTCCAAGAGATTTCTATGTACAAATAGATACTGGAAGTGATGTTTTGTGGGTTAGTTGTGGCTCCTGCAATGGCTGTCCTGTTAACAGCGGACTTCATGTAAAGCTCACTTCTTTCACTTTTATATTCATACTGTTTCATAGTTTGATTTTTAGTCTCGTGAATTTTGTTTAAAGAAAAGGAAAAGGAGAGTAATTTAGTGTTGCGATGTTTTCTATATTGTCTCTCCGGTTCTCTTATTACAGATTCCTCTCAATTTCTTTGATCCTGGAAGCTCACCAACAGCTTCGTTGATATCTTGTTCAGACCAAAGATGTAGTCTTGGACTTCAATCCTCAGATTCTGTCTGTTCTGCTCAAAATAATCTGTGTGGTTACACCTTCCAGTATGGTGATGGCAGTGGCACATCAGGATATTATGTATCGGACTTGTTGCATTTTGACACCGTTCTTGGTGGGTCTGTGATGAATAATTCTTCAGCTCCTATTGTATTCGGGTGAGATATTGTGGATCTGTCAAAGTTAAGATTGTAGTAGTGTGATCATTTTTTAGAACTCTGGAATTCATGGATTTGGATGGTGGGTTATGAAACAGATGTAGCGCATTACAGGCTGGGGACTTGACAAAGTCAGATAGAGCAGTTGATGGGATATTTGGGTTTGGACAGCAAGACATGTCTGTTGTCTCTCAACTAGCTTCACAAGGAATATCACCAAGAGCGTTTTCTCACTGCCTGAAAGGAGATGATTCTGGTGGTGGTATATTGGTTCTTGGAGAAATTGTGGAGCCAAACATCGTTTATACCCCACTTGTCCCATCACAGTATGTTTTATCTCCCCTTCTATATATTTCGAGTTTAGATTTTTCTTAGAGTGGCTCTCATTCTTCTTTCTTTTTCCTCTTCTCATTTACAATTGTATCTATGCAACTATTTTCATAGTTCTTATTATATAGCTATGAAATCTGGTTTGATCTTCCGCAACCTATTTAAATAAAAGAGAGTGAAATGGATGGATGTTATGTATTTGAAGAACATTAGTGCTTGTCTCACATCAGTTTGGCCCGTAGCTTCTTTCCAAAATCATTTCAATGGTGTCTTTGGTTGTGATCCTGATGTATTTTGTATACTGTTTCTAATGGTGCTGGGTGCCATCTTGTAAAATGTTTATTTTTGCTCATATTCTTATGTCAATCATTTAAAGAGTTGGAAGTCACTGCCTGTTTCTGGCTTCAAGTGGCTTTTGTTAATAAAACACTATACACTTGGTATCTTGAAGGCTAAGAGCACATAGAGTCATGCTTCACATATCTCTAATAATCTGTTACATAATTATTTTTAAGCTTGCCCCTTCTTTTTGAGTTTGGTAATCTTGGCATCTTTTCCTGTGTGGTGATGAATTTAGCATTTTTTACCATCCTAGGATTGAAAGTACTAAATTCTTCAATTTGGCTCAATATGGTGAGAACATATAACTTTGGACTTCATATTTAGGTTTGAAGGATAATGATCCTGCCTTTAACTAATCTACAATGAGTGAAGAATGTCAATGTTTAAATAATAAAATGCAATGGGAGGGATTGGGATGTTAATCTATTGATTTATATGGAAATACGACTGGGGTGAAGAAAGTTTTTGTGAAATAATTTAGATCAGCTTATTATTTGGCATGCCTTTTTCTCACCAGGCCCAGACAAGCAAAACCATTTCAGCTCAACACTTTGATAATGAACTTTTACAGGTTGTTTGTAACCAATTCTCTATTGTAATTATATTCATTTGATAAAATTCACATGATTGGAAAACATAAAATTCAATTAATTTTATTTGCTATATTACCCTCATTACCTTCATCTTATTTCTTCAAAGGTTTTTTTAAAATAGAGGGCTAGATGAGTACTTTGAGAAAGTTAGTTTTAACATTAATTTTTTTCTCTTTGGAATGGTAAATCAAAGGGGTTGACCTCTAATTTACTTTTGTAGCATTTTTAGAGATTGAATTCCATTTAGAATTCAATTATCAGCACTCAAGAGGGTTCTGAACATGAGATTTTATTAAAACCTTTGAATTCAATTCAATTCAGAGGGTTCCAAACATTTGTGAAGCTTATATCGGTAGTCTTGTTGCTACAAGAGAATGATCTTACATGTCAAAAAATGATTTCGAGCACAACACTCATAATTTTTTAATAGCATATGATGGCTCAGCTTGATTGATTGGTATGTTACCACCTTGTTTGCTAATAAATTATCAAAGCTTTGGAGCATATAATTCTATACTGAATTAAAATTTTCACTGACCACCTTTATTTCTTAAATTTCAGGCCTCATTATAATTTGAATATGCAGAGCATTTCTGTCAATGGCCAAACTTTAGCCATTGATCCATCAGTTTTTGGAACATCAAGCAGCCAAGGAACTATAATTGATTCTGGAACAACCTTGGCATATCTAGCAGAAGCAGCTTATGATCCTTTTATTAGTGCTGTAAGTTTCAGAGGAATATTGTATGGGCTAATAGATTGAGCATTGTTAAGGATCTCCACTAGCCACTTATTTAGAATGATGTCCTTATCATGTTTTGCTGGAAAACATCTCAGGAATTTTGGAGAACTTTAGCAATGTTTGAAGTATTTAGTTTCCTCCTGGTGCAGATAACGTCTATTGTTTCACCATCTGTGCACCCATATCTTTCCAAGGGAAATCACTGTTATTTAATTTCCTCCAGGTTCGTTTTCTACGTCTATTATCTTAGTTCAATTTCCATTGTTATGCGGTCATTGTTACATTGTTTAAACCCCGAAAAATATGTATGCTTTGTACTCAGTATCCATGACATATTTCCTCAAGTGAGTTTGAACTTTGCTGGTGGTGCATCCATGATTTTAATTCCCCAGGACTACCTTATTCAGCAAAGTTCTATTGTGAGTTCCTTGAGCTTGATATTCATAATAACTTCCAATTTTCTCCTTTCAAGAATGTGTTTAGGTACTCATTATTTGCATCGAAGTTGCTGCTCAGTTCATTGAGATTTGTTTTCCTTCAATTGAACATTCCCCTTAATTGATTCCAGATAAATGTATAGCTGGTCTTGATTCAGTGCTTTTTGTTCACTTAGTTCTTTGTTTTCTTTCCATTTTCTGATGTTGGTGAAATCATGGACAACTGTTATCATAGTTTCTTTTATACAGTTGGTGTCCTCTGAATATATAAATGCAATGCCAACTGACCACCTGTTCTGCCATGGCTATGCTGCACTATTTGCAGTCCCAACTCCCACTTGTTAGCCTTGGTTTCTGTTGAAAACCAGAACACATTGAGAATTGATAATGTTTTTTAATGATTGAACATGGTTCCTTTGCATAGTGGTCCATTAATTTGGCATTTTGGTCTGGCATCCTGAATCGCTAACCAGTAGGATTGAATTGATATTGCAGGGTGCTGCTGCGCTGTGGTGCATTGGCTTTCAGAAAATTCAGGGTCAAGGGATAACAATCTTAGGAGGTATTGACACCACACAATCTTCTTTTAATTCCTGGAATTACTTGCCTGTAAAGGTCATTTGAGTTTATATAATCTATTTGCCAAAGATACAGGAATCTTAACGAATTTGGATTTCATCAATCAGGGAATAAAAGCCCAATTTTCATTGCACTTCGTGATTCAATTTCTATAGAGAAATTATACTTCAGCTTGGTCAAACCACACAGCCTTATGCTTGAGCCTAAAAGTTTTGCTGCTGTTTAAAAAACATGTAATGTTCCTCTTGCTTTTGCAGAACTGAAAACCAGAAAGATTACTCCATATAATCTCTCTTATACTTGAGCCTAAAAATGTTGCTACAATAGTACAACACCATTCGGACATTTTTCTATACTATTTTGTTATGTGTCCAACCAGAGGTGCTAATGTTACCAAGTTCATAACTGCTCATTCCTATTTATTGTTTTTTTGTTCAATTTTTCTTGCAAATTAAAAATATGTTGAAATTGATTATAACTTCACCTCAAAAGGAGAAGATTCTTTATGATTACTCTTTTACTTATATGTGACATGATTTATAATCCTGGCATTATCATTGAGTTTTAGTTTTTCATTCTTCACTTTTTATTTTTTTATTTTTACTAAAGCAGTTATTATATGGTTCTTTGTCAGCCCTTTCTCGTTCAATATAGCCAACAAAAAGTTGTGTTTGTTGGTCCATTGCTGATGTTTTCCTTAACATAATTGCTTTTAACCTTTATTTCGGAACTCTGCGCATGGTTCTCCACGAAACACTTAATAATCTGCACTAATTAGCACTCTTCAGCTTACATTTGTCTTCATGACCAAGATAATTAACACAACCAAGTGCATGTACAAGTTGTAATTGTCTCGCTAACAATCCATTACCCTATTTCTTCTATGATGCTGCCTTGTGTGACCTTTTAATTTTTTCCTACTCTTTTTTCTTCCTCCTTTATTTAAATAAGCAGTAATCTTTTCTTGAGAAACAATTGCCGTCTTGTTTTTTGCAGATCTTGTTCTAAAAGACAAAATCTTTGTTTATGATATTGCTAATCAACGGATTGGATGGGCTAATTATGACTGTAAGTTGCAATTTTCTATTGATTAGCGTTAGCATTAGCATTAGCATTAGATGCTATTATAATCGGTTAAAATTCTAGAATATCAACACACAAGAGATTATTGTAAATGGTAAATTTCTTCTCCCTTAAAAAATGTTGTTTTCCTAATTGCTTTGATAGAAACTCAGAGGTCATCCAATAAGCTACAATTACGAAATAGGATATTATTCTCTTTAGTTTCCAAATTTATTTGAGTTTGGACCTGCTCCTAATTTCCTTTCCTGGTGTGTGAATTATCCTGTTAGGCTCAATGTCAGTAAATGTGTCTACTGCCATAGATACTGGCAAAAGCGAATTTGTCAATGCTGGGACACTGAGAAATAACAGTTCACCAAAAAACATGCCAAGCAAACTGACACCGGTGACTATGATGCCATTCCTTCTACATATGCTATTGCTCAGCTGTTACATGTTTTTGTAGCATACCGCTCTTTCCTTCACTGTAACATGCTCATTCCGGTTTATATTTACAGCAACCGGCAGGGCCATGTAGTATTTCTATTTTGGTTTTGGTTGCCGCCAGTTGTTGCCTGGTGTGCAATTGGTTTTTCAGTGCCTTTTCATCCAATCATACCTCGTCGGCCGTCGGCCATGTACACTGAAATTTCATGATTCATCCAGTAGCAGTCTTGCTCTATTGGGAGCCCTGTAAATTTACCTCATATATAGGATTGTTGATCTAACAGCAGAATTATACGAAATGTCTTTCATTACTTTTCAATGTTTTTGGTAGTTTGTATACATAGCTAAAAGTTACATCTTAATATATAGTTTGCGTAATAATTTACTTGGATTCTTTTGGTCCATGCATCTTGATAGAGTAATGTATGTGTCCTATGGTTCAGTTAGATAATATGGGTATCTTTCATCTTTGATCTTGGCATACAAAAGAACCGACTTCCATTCACACTTGCAATAAGGAAGACTGAATCAAAGGAGACGGAAGTGTACATCAAGAGTGCCGTAGCTTTCATTTCCGAGTGATTATCAAAAGGGTGATTGTTTTTTTCAAAAAAAAATATATTAAATTGATTTTTTTTATTTTAATGTATTTATATTAAAAATAAAAAATTTCAAGTAAAAAGTATTTTTTAATCTAAAAAAAAGTCAAGACAAAAAACATTAGGGAGTTAAAATTTTGATGCGGTTGAAAGGCTTTTAAATCAACCTTTTAAAATATTTACCTAATGATATGTTAGATGATATTTTTAAAAAAAAAAATTATAATTATGACTTATTAGATCGATCTGGTTATTACTAATTAACCTGTGAAACTTGTAATTTAAGTTGAGATTATGATAAAATTGTGAAATCTATATCGAAATAAATTAAAATGTTCAATTATAATAAAAAAAATATCAAAGGCTGAATATGAAAAAATTAAATTTTAAAAAAAATAAAAAAATAACCTGAGTAAACTTATATGAATGATTAGCTTAAAGTTGAGTAAAGTTATATGGATGATGAGCACAAAGTTAATGCGAAGTTTGGATTTTTAAAAAATGTAAAACAAATTTGAGACATTGATCATTGAGTTGACTGAGTTGAACAATTTTCTAATAACATAAAAAAAAGCAACTTTTATTTAATAACATTAAAATCCAAGTAAATATGAGTGAATCTCCTATACTTGACTTAACCTATTTTTTCCAACAATAGTCCAAGTTATTTGTTCCTAGGGGTGTTAAAAAAAAACTAACTCGTTTATAATATTTGCATTATCTGACACACTTTTAACTCATTAAAGTTAGATAATATGGATATTATAGATGATAATAAGTCAAAAAACATAATAAATGGATATCGCTAGTTGGGTGTAGGTTGGGATTTTTGAAACCCACTCAACCCAACCCAACCCGACCTCTATAACCTAAAGTAAATAACTCGAGTTCTAGATATAAATAATATTTTTCCTTCCCTCTCTTTACGTTTTTACCTCTCTCGCTTTAGCACTCATAACCACCTTTGACACGACTAAAAGATTGATGTCTTTTCCCAAATGCAGGAGTGTCAAAGTAATAAATAACTCGGCAAGACCGGGATCGAATCACAGGGAGGTTAATTGTACAAATTATAAACAATTATAAACAACAATAACAATAATAACAACAACAATAACAACAACAACAACAACAATAGTAGTAGTAGTAGTAGTAGTAGTAGTAGTAATAATAAAATAATAATAATAATAATAATAATAATAATAAAGAGAAAGAAAGAGAGAAGAAGAAAAAGATGATGAGAACTTTGAGATGAAATATTAACGTAAGGATTAAACAATGATAATAACAAATGTCAAGGTTAGAGGTTCCACTAATAGTATGTCAAACAAGTATAGTATAAACTCTTATTATTCAATTGGAAACCACACACAAAGGAGGTTTCAATCAGATTATAGATTGTTAACATGATTACATTAGTCATCTTATTCAATTAATGCTAATACTTGTAAATTTCATCAAGCATTCATGATTATAACTTATGTTAACAACAAATAAAGTTTCTTTCATAGCTCAAGTGTCGGTTATACCATACAGTATGGGCTATGAAAGTGCCAAGCATTTGTTGTACCAAGTGTTATACAACATAAATCAAGATTAGTCATTTAACAAGCAAAGTATTAAAGAGTGAACAAGATAACAAATATAAAACATGTTAGTATCAAACATTAAAGTCCATATTAAGTTTATACTATACTTATTCTTACACCATTAGTATAACCTTTTCACCTTGACATAATAAACTTAGCTAGACATAATGAAAGAAAGAAAAATAAATAAGCAAATAAGAACATAAATAAGATAAAAGTTAGCTAAGCAAATGAAAGGAAATGAAAGGCATAAACTTGATATTAATGAAAGCAAAGCATAAACATTACAAAAAATTCAAAGAGAGAAAGCAAGAGCATGATCTTGATCTATAAACCAAGATGCCTAAATGCATGGCAAATGTCTCCTTTTATAGGCCAAAATTGGGAACTATTGATTTGATGACTAATTGATGAGTGGGTGACCAACTCTTGACTTGGTGACAATCATTATCTACTCTTATCTGCCAAAAACGTCATTGATAACGTCATAATTGGAGCCACTTGAAAACATGAAAGTTTTATAAAATTGTCTCATCTTTCTTGTGTAAACAATTCATCTCATTTGGACTCTAGAACTTCAGATATGGGTCAAACACTGAACAATGCTCGGGCTGGAAGACAGATTCAGACCTCTTTGTTGTTGCTCCAATTTGGACTTAAAAATGGCCTTTTTAGATCTTGGGCTCTATATAAAAGTTGTAGGCCTATATCTTACCTTTCCATCCATATAAAGTGGATCTAAATATGAGATCTACAACTGTAGATATGATCGAATTACCAAACAGTGTTCCAGTTTGGATTGCACCAGCATCTCTTTTCTAAGTTTGGCCATCTCTTTGTCCTTTCAATTTCAGTTCTTAAATTCATCAATCAATCCTTTCATTTATGTGATAGGCCTGCATTTAAAATGAACATTTACCTCAAATTAAAGGTATCTTATATTATTAGATACGTTATTATAAAACATGCTTTAGTTAAGGAGTTATTGATACTTCAAGTGCAAAATGATGATATAAAACCTTGATAAAAATACACTTTTAAGTATCAATCACACCCCCCAACTAGCTTATTACTAGTCCCTAGTAATCAAAGCGTTAAAATAGAAAAATACTTTACAAATTCCACAAAGCAAGGTAGTCATCATTTAACTTCCATTAATCTATCCAAATAAACAAACTCTCGTTAAATTTATATACTTGCTCAATACCTTTTAACAAGATATTCATAAACCATTTTTTTGTGCTCAATGTATCAACACATAATTATGGGGCTTTTCTTGGAAGAAAACAAAATTTTTGTTCTAATGTTTAAGGTTAACTTCCTTAGGTTAGGATTAGTATTTTTGTCTTCTTTTTTTTTTTAATATATATACATATAATTTAAAACACCATGCATCTTTAACCCATGTAACGAGCTTTCAGCTAATGACTTCCAGACTAGTTGGTCGTAGGGCATTAGGTGTTAAGACACCCCTACAAGCTTAGTAACTCGGGTCGCAGATACTGATATGTAGATAGTGCAATGTTTGATTCCTTTAAGCTTTTCTCCTCAACCCATGTAACAAGCGTTGGGCCAATAGCTCCCAAGTCAGTTGACTTTAGGGTATTAGGTGTTAAAACACCCCTTCGGGCTTAATTGCTTAGGTTAGGGAGGCTACGAAACCAAACTTATCTACATTTTTATTATTATCATTTTTTTTTCTTTTTTTCTTTTTTTTTTAATTATATACTATCCCTTTCCCTTAGTTGTTACCTTTAACAAAAGAACATAAATAATGTAATAATCCAATATGCAACCCACAATCATATGTTAAAGTGTGTGTGTGTGTAAATTAAGGTTTAAGAATACATGTTAAATAAGTATATGAGCAGAATTAAGTGATAACAATGCGAGAGTTTGTAAATCTGTATATTTCAAGAAATATTATGATGGACCTTTTTACAAATGATTACTAAGATGCGTCTCAAGAGTCATAAAAGTTGTCCTTACTCTGCCATCATAGTAACAACAATTTTGCACATGCTTTATGAAATAGAAAACACAGTTTTTTTTTTTGTTTTAACTACTACCCTCTCCCCCCAACTAAAACGAGATATTGTCCTTAATGTTTAAAGGTAGAAAGTTAGAGTATAGAAGATATCACCTAAAATAACGAACACTGACAAACCTGAAACACACTAAAACAAATATAAGCAACAACAAAACACAATAATAAAACCAAAAGACACAAAGATTCACAAATGAAGGCTCAAATCCAATCTAAGCTTTTTACGGATTTCCTTAGTTGACCAATTTATGCAACTTATGGAAGGATTAATTACAGGAATGAAAGATTGTAGTTGGTCAATCAATTGTTCAGCAGTAGCAGCAGAGATTATGATTTGTCGTGCAGAAGATGTTAGAAATTCCTATTCCACATCATGATCAAGAAAAGACAACAACTTATCATAATAACCATTAACATTTAACAAACCTATAGGTTTATGGTGAATGTGCAGTTGGGCCCAAGAGGAAATATGAAAGATCTTTTCCAATGTGCCTAGACCACCTGGTAAAGCAATGAAGGCATTAGCATGCTTAAACATTGCATTTATTCGAGCTGACATTGTGGAGACCTAAAGTTCCTCTCCAATTGTTTTTCCAATGATGTCCCCTTGTGCTAAAGCTTCGGGGACGATCCTCAAAACTTGACTACCTCCTAAAAATGCAGCTATTGACACACCTCCCATTAACCCAAAACTGCCTCCCTCATACACTAAATGAACCTTTCTCTCAGCTAGCACTTGACCAAGATGATTTACTGATTGTAAAAACTCCTTTTCTTTCCCAGGACTAGATCCACCAAAAACACAAATATTTCTTATATGACCTGAGGAACTTGCCATTTCTACACACTTCTGTATTTGTTGAATGTATGGGTTGAGTAGAAATGAAAGCAAGGAAGAGAGGATTTTATAGATGAGAAATTAGAAAGACAATCATACCACCTATATGTAGGCCAGCTAGAGTCTCACACACATACTCTCTCTCTCTCTCTCTCTCTCTTTATTTGTTTATTTATTTACTTTTGAAAAAAGCATGTGTATGTACAAGTAGTTGTGATTGTGACTCACATCTTCCCTTGGTTTTACGTCAAAGAACGGCTTAAACGCCCTCTATAGGTCGGGGATAGGCTTCCCATCCAGTTTTCTTAAAAACTAGCAAACAAGGTCTTTTTTAGTCAGATTCCCAAGACTAAGTCGATCATGTTCTTTATGAAAGTTGGGTCATAAATCATGAATTGCACGATGCACATCTCCACTAGGATGCGTCTCAAGAGTCAATAAAAGATTATTTAAATACTCCTTACTCAGGTCATCCTTAATGAATTGTATTTTATCTTCACGGTTTATAGATACCATTCCTAAAGAACGACATTGTGCATTACAAGTTCATCTAGCACATCGATGACAAACTTTTAGTCATTTTTCACGACGTTTCTTTGCAAAAGTGCTTTTACCTATTCCAGGCATGTGTGAAATGAAGGAATTAGAGGACTCACCTAATAATCAAACCTTTGCTTCAATCAACCAACTAATATCTTCAAGAATTCCATGATTCATTAACAATCTCAATCTTGCACATCTAGCACGGTAAATTTTTGTAATTGCATTTTGAGGCAGAGCGGGAAAATACTTTTTCAATTTTTCAGGATTAGTGTCCATTTTCAAATGAGAATTGGAAGAGAGATTAAAAGAATTGCACAAATATATACACAGATATCAGTTATTATGGGAAACTAAAAGAACTGACTTAAGTCACGAAGTACCGCTGTCCACCATTTGACCGGGGTGAGAGAAACTAGCAAAAATCACTAAAAAAAACACAAAAACAATATGAGAAAAACAAAATAATCAACCTTTATCTACAAGATCATTCAAACCAGTTGATTCATTTTCATTAGGAAAATTATCAAAGTAAGCTTTCAAACGATGTCCATTTTCCTTAAAAACATTGTCATTCATTGAATTCTCAATATCATAAGGATTGCTCCATCTTAATCTTAGCTCTCTAAAGAATGAATAGAGTTGAGAATTATAAAACAAAACTTTTTGACTAATGTCAACTTTTTGACAATTTTCACAAGTTTTGCAGAATGCATGCGTGTCCTTGAACATGGTGGGCTAATAAAATCCATTTTGAAAGATTTTTGTAACTATCTTTTTTGACGAGAAATAACTTCCACATGCTTCAGAATGACAAAGTTTAATGACACTACTTACCTCATTGTCGGGAATGAATCTTTGAAATATTTGATCAGGACAATATTTGAATAAGTTAGGGTCATCACAACAAAAGTTCTTCACTTCGTTCAAAAACTTTTCTTTGTCTTGGATACTCCAATCAACTGGTAAATATCCTAAAGCAAGAAAATAAAATTTTTTTGTCATACCAAGGCATTGGACTAAGAGAAAGTAATGATTCGTTAGGAAAGTAATCATCGATTGGTGTGATGTTAGATGTCGAATTTGTTGTCACTGTTGACAAAAGATTTGCATCAACATTTTTTGTGCTTTTTTCATCCGGATTTCTTCCTCAGAATAAATCATTTACAAATCTTCAGATTCCTCCAACTTATTTTTACTTAAAGTAGATTCAAGTTGATCATAAACTAATTCGTCAATATGATCTACTTCTTGTGAATCATTATCATCTCCAGGTTGCTTACAAATGTTGAAAATATTCATCTCCAATGTCATGTTTCCAAATGATAGCTTCATCAGTCCATTCCTATAATTAATCAATGTGTTAGAAGTTGCAAGAAACGGACGTCCTAAAATAACAGGAAATGAATTACATGCTTCAACAGGTTGTGTGTCCAAGATAACAAAATCCACAAGATAAATGAATTTATCGACTTGTATTAACACATCTTCGACTATTCCTCTAGGCACTTTTACAAATCTATCGGCAAGTAAAAGAGTTATAGAAGTTGGTTTTAACTCACCTAGATTGAGACTCTGAAAAACTGAATATGGAAGTAAATTCACACTAGCACCGAGATCAAGTAAGACTCTTTCAATTTTATGCTCTCCAATAAAGCAAGAAATTTTAGGACAACTAGGGTCTTTATATTTCAAAGCATTATTATTCTGAAGAATGACACTTACTTGTTCGGCTAAAAAGATTTTCTTTTTCACATTCAGTTTCCTCTTCACAGTGTATAGATCTTTCAAAAATTTATCATAGGAAGGAACCTGTTTAATAGCATCCAGCAAAGGTATATTGATCCTTACCTGTATGAAAGTTTCAAAAATTTCAGAGTTATGATTGACTTACCTTTGTTTGGTCATGGCTTGAGGAAATAGAAGTGCTGGCGGAGAATCAGTCTTTTCTTTGTAATTTTCAGATTCAACCCCTTCCTTACCCTCAGAGATTGACTCATCATCTTTCTCATAAGGTTCAAGAGAGGGTTTTTCAATAACCTTACCACTGCGAAGAGTTGTGACTGATTTGACTTGATCCATGTGTTAGCTTCCAGAACTACTTGCATTTGCATTGTATTGCCCCTTGAGATTTTATTGTGGTTGAGATGGAAACTTACCTTTCTCTTGGAAACTAAGAGCAGATGTTAATTTTGCAAGAGTATCTTTAAAATCTGTCATGTTTTGAGCAAGTTGAATATTGATTGTCTCTTGCTTTTTAATGAATGCATGCAATGTTTCCTCAAGATTTCTTCTAGGAGGTGGAGCATAAGCAGGTGCATATCCATGAGAATTTTGGAAATTGTAGTGTGCTTGAAACGGTGGTTGTGAAGTTTGTGCATTGTTGTTCTCACTCTTCCAACTAAAATTTGGGTGATTTCTCCAACCAGGGTTGTATGTTTGTGAGTATGGGTTGTGGTTGGCCCTTTGGAAACTGTTTAAAGCATGAGCTTGTTCATGGACACATTCCTTAAAAAAAGGCAAGGTTGGACAATTATTGGTTGAGTGTTCATTTGTTTCACATATTTGACACACAATATTTTCAACTGATTTTAATTGACCACTCTTGTTCAATTCTAGTGCCTCGACTTTTCTAGCTAAAGATGCAAACTTGGCTTGAAGGTCATGATCTTCCCTAAGGTTGTACATACCTCCACTAAATGTATGAGGTTGAGTTTTACTCGGTGCCTCATAAGTACCCGCGGTGTCCCAATTTTGAGCATTTTCAGCTAACAAATCTAAGTACTCCGTTGCTTTATCAGGATCTTTATCTTCAAAAGTTCTATTGCACATTAATTCAACAATTTGCCTATCTCTAGGTGTTAACCGTTCATAGAAATGTGAAACCAATTTCCATGTTTCAAAACCATGATGAGGGCAAGTACTAAGCAAGTCTCGATACCTATCCCAACATTAGTAAAATGTTTCTCCTGGTTTTTGAGTGAAAGTGGTGATTTGTCTTTTGAAAGAGTTTGTTCTATGAGATGGGAAAAACTTCTTTAAAAACTGTTGTTGCATTTCATCCCAAGCATGAATGGATCCTAGTCTTAAATTTTGTAGGCATGATTTATCTTTATCTTTTAATGAAAAAGGAAAAAGCTTTAATCTGATGGTGTTCATGCTATAATTTAAATTATTATATGTGTTGCAGACCTCCTCAAATTCCCTTAAATACAAGTATGGATTTTCCAATTCTAAGCCATGAAAAGAAGGTAAAAGTTGAATAATGTCTGGCTTAAAATTAAAATGAGATGCATCAGGAGGAAAAACTATACATAATGGTGTACTTGTTCTTGTGGAATTCATGTGATCTCTAAGTGTTCTAACAAGTTATTCTCATTATTCTCATTATGAAGTGATTGATTATCTTCTTCAGCCATATTTTCTGAAAATGATGAGGATACCCTACAAAGTCTACCACTTGATGCATGTGACCACACTCTCATGCACGTGTAGGAATAGAATAAAAGGAAAAAGATAACAAAAGAAGAAGAAACAAGAGAAAAGAAATAAAGTTATATACAAGAAAAGTGAAAAGTAAAAATAAAATAACTACTATAATTTATACAAGAACTTACCTCCCCGGCAACGGCGCCAAAAACTTGACACAACTAAAAGATTGGTGTCTTTTCCCAAGTGTAGGAATGTCGAAGTAATAAATAACCCAGCAAGACCGGGGTTAAACCACAGGGAGGTTAATTGTACAAATTATAAACAATTATAAACAACAACAACAATAACAAGAATAATATTAGTAGCAATAATAATAGTACTAGTAGTAGTAGTAGTAAAGAAAAAGAAAGAGAAAAAAAAAAGAAAAAGATTATGAAAACTTTGAGATGGAATATTAATGTAAGGATTAAACAATGATAATAACAAATGTCAAGGTTAGAGGTTCCACTAATAGTATGTTGATTAGTACTTAAAAGTGCATTTTTATTAAGGTTTTATATCATCATTTTGCAATTGAAGTATCAATAACTCCTTAACTAAAGCATGTTTTATAATAACGTATCTAATAATATAAGATACCTTTAATTTGAGGTAAATGTTCATGTTAAATGCAGGTCTATCATATAAATGAAAGGATTGATTGATGAATTTAAGAACTGAAGTTGAAAGGACAAAGAGATGGCTAAACTCTGAAAAGAGATGCCGGTGCAGTCCAAACTGAAATATTGTTCGGTAATTGGATCATATCTGCAGCTGTAGATCTCAGATTTAGGTTCATTTTATATGGAAGGAAAGGCTAGACATAGGCCTACAACTTTCATATGGAGCCCAAGATCTAAAAAGGTTATTTTCAAGTCCAAATTGTAGCAACAACAAAGATGTCTGAATCTGTCTTCCAGCCCAAGCACTGTTTAGTGTTTGGCCCATATCTGGAGTTCTAGAAGTCCAAATGATCTAAATTCTTTACACAAGATAGCTAAGACAATTGTCTACAACTTTCATGTTTTCAAGTAGTTCCAATTTTGACGTCATCAATGACGTTTTGGGCAGACAAGAAAAGATAAGGATTGTCACCAAGTCAAGAGTTGGTCACCCACTCATCAATTAGTCATCAAATCAATAGTTCCCAATTTTAGCCTATAAAAGGAGGCATTTATCATGCATTTAGGGATCTTGGTTTCCAGATCAAGATCATGCTCTTGCTTTCTCTCTTTGTATTTTTTGTAATGTTTATGCTTTGCTTTCATTAATATCAAGTTTATGCCTTTCATTTCCTTTCCTTTACTTAGTTAACTCTTATCTTATTTATGTTCTAAGGATAAGAAGAAGAAGAAGATGATGATGAGAACTTTGTATGTTTTTATTTTGTTTATTTATTTTTCTTTCTTTTATTATGTTTAGCTAAGTTTATTATGTCAAGGTGAAAAGGTTACACTAATGGTGTAAGAATAAGTATAGTGTAAAATTAATACGGACTTTAATGTTTGATACTAACATGTTTTATATTTGTTATCTTGTTCACTCTTTAATACTTTGCTTGTTAAATGACTAATCATGATTTATGTTGTATGACAATTGGTACAACAAATGCTTGGCACTTTCATAGCCCATACTGTATGGTATAACGAACACCTGAGCTATGAAAGGAACTTGATTTGTTGTTAACATAAGTTATAATCATGAATGCTTGACGAGATTTATAAGTATTAGCATTAATCGAATAAGATGACTAATATAATCATGTTAACAATCCATAATCTGATTGGAACCTCTTTTGTGTGTGGTTTCCAATTGAATAATAAGAGTTTATACTATACTTATTTGACATACCATTAGTGGATCCTCTAACCTTGACATTATTTGTTATCATTGTTTAATCCTTACGATAATTTTCTATCTCAAAGTTCTAATCAATTTTTTTTCTTCTTCTTCTTTTTCTTTTTCTTTATTATTGTTATTATTATTATTACTACTACTACTACTACTACTACTACTACTACTACTACTACTACTACTACTACTACTACTACTACTACTACTACTACTACTACTACTACTACTAGTATTATTATTGCTACTATTATTATTGTTGTTGTTATTGTTACTATTGTTGTTGTTTATAATTTGTAATTGTTACTATTGTTGTTGTTTATAATTTGTACAATTAACCTCCATGTGGTTCAACCCTGGTCTTGCCGGGTTATTTATTACTTCGACACTCCTACACTTGGGGGAAGACATCAATTTTTTCATCGTGTCAAGTTTTTTGCGCCGTTGCTGGGGAGGTAAGTTCTTGTATAAATTATAGTATTTATTTTATTTTCTCTTTTCACTTTTCTTGTATATAACTTTGTTTCTTTTGTCTTGTTTCTTCTTCTTTTATTTTCTTCTTCCTCTTATTCTATTCCTACACGTGCATGAGAGTGTGCTCATGTACATCAAGTGGTAGACTTTGTAGGGTATCCTCATCATTTTCAGAAAATATAGCCGAACAAGATAATCAATCACTTCATAATGAGAATAATGAGAATAACCGTGCTAGAACACTTAGAGACCACATGAATCCCACAAGAACAAGTGCACCATCATCCATAGTTTTCCCTCCCGATGCATCTCATTTTAATTTTAAACCAGACATTATTCAACTTTTACCTTCTTTTCATGGCTTAGAATTGGAAAATCCATACTTGCATTTAAGGGAATTTGAGGAGGTTTGCAACACATATAATAATTTAAATTGTAGCATAAAAACCATTAGATTAAAGCTTTTTCCTTTTTCATTAAAAGATAAAGCTAAAACATGGTTATAAAATTTAGACCAGGATCCATTCGTGCTTGGGATGAAATGCAACAATAGTTTTTAAATAAGTTTTTCCCATCTCATAGAACAAACTCTTTCAAAAGACAAATCACCATTTTCACTCAAAAACCAGGAGAAACATTTTACCAATGTTAGGATAGGTATCGAGACTTGCTTAATACTTGCCCTCATCATGGTTTTGAAACATGAAGATTGGTTTCACATTTTTATGAAGGGTTAACACCTAGAGATAGGCAAATGGTTGAATTGATGTGCAATGGAACTTTTAAAGATAAAGACCCTAATGAAGCAATGGAGTACTTAGACTTATTAGCTGAAAATGCTCAAAATTGGGACATCGCGGGTACTTATGAGACACCGAGTGAAACTCAACCTCATACATCTAGTGGAGGTATGTACAACCTTAGGGAAGATCATGAACTTTAAGCCAAGTTTGCATCTTTAGCTAGAAAAGTTGAGGCACTAGAATTGAAAACGAGTGGTCAATTAAAATCTGTTGAAAATATTGTGTGTCAAATATGTGAAACAAATGAACACTCAACCAATAACTGTCCAACCTTGTCTTCTTTTAAGGAATATCTCTATGAACAAGCTCATGCTTTAAATAGTTTTGAAATGCCCAATCATAACCTATATTTGCAAACATATAATCCTAGTTAAAGAAATCACCTAAATTTCAGTTGGAAGAGTGGCAATACACAAACTTCACCACCACAGTTTCAAGCACACCATAATTTTCAAAATTCCCATGGATATGCACCTCCTTATGCTCCACCTCCTATAAGAAATTTTGAGGAAACTTTGTATGCATTCATTGAAAAGCAAGAGACAATCAACACTCAACTTGCTCAAAGCATAACAAATTTTAAAGATACTCTTGCAAAATTCACATATGCTCTCAGTTTTCAAGAGAAAGGTATGTTTCCATCTCAACCACAGTAAAATCCCAAGGGATAATATAATGCAAATACTAGTCCTGGAAGTCAACACATGGATCAAGTCAAATCAGTCACCACTCTTCGTAATGGTAAGGTTATTCACAAACCAATTCTTGAACCTTGTGAGAAAGATGATGAGTCAATCTCTAAGGGTAAAGAAGGGGTTGAATCTGAACATTGCAAAGAAAAGATTGATTCCCCTCCAACACTTCCATTTTCTCATGTCATGACCAATCAAGAAGAAATCAAGGATGAAAAAGGCATCGAAAATGTTGATGCGGATCTTTTATCAAAAGTGACAATAGATTCGACACCCGACATCACACCAATCGATGATTACTTTCCTGATGAATCTCTATTTTCTCTTAGTTCAATGCCTTGGTTTGCTAAAAATATCTATTTTCCTGCTTCAGGATTTTTGCCAGCTCACTGGAGTATCGAAGACAAAAGAAAAGTTTTGAGCAATGTGCAAAAATTTTATTGGGATGACCCCTACTTATTCAATTATTGTTCTGATCAAATATTTAAAATGCATTCTCGATAATGAGGTAAATAATTTCATTAAATTTTGTCACTCTAAGGCACGTGGGGATCATTTCTCGTCAAAAAAAAGGATTGTAGAAATCTTACAAAGTGGATTTTATTGGCCCACCATATTCAAGGAATCACATGCATTCCGCAAAACCTGTAAAAATTGTCAAAAGGTGGGATTTATTTCAAAACATAGAGAGTTTTTAGATAATCTTCTATTGACTTTTAAGTCTCATCATAGTCGAGATAAGTATCGTGCAACTCATGATTTATGACCAATATTCCATAAGAAACATACTCGACATAGTCTTGGGAATCTGACTAAAAAAGACCATGTTTACTGGTTTTTAAGAAAACTGGATGGGAAGCCAGCCTATCCCCGACCCATAGAGAGTGTTTAAGCCGTTCTTGAACGTAAAACCAAGGGAAGATGTGAACCACAATTACAACTGCGATTTGAATTTTCATTTGTAAAAACTTGTATCTTTTGGTTTTATTAATAGCATAATATTTGTGTTTTGTTGTTTTTTATATTTGTTTAAGTGTGTTTCAGGTTTGTTAGTGTTTGTTATTTCAGGTGATATCTTCTATACTCTATCTTTCTACCTTAGAACATTGAGGACAATGTCTCATTTTGGTTGGGGGGAGAGGGTAGTAGTTGATAAAAAAAAATTGTTTTCTATTTCATAAAGCATATGCATAATTGTTGTTACTAGGATGGCAGAGTAAAGGAGTTCTTTTGTTAAAGTGACTCTTGAGACGTATCTTAGTAACCATTCTTAACAAGGTCTATTATAATACTTCGTGAAATATTCAGATTTACAAACTCTTGCATTATTATCATTTAATTCTACTCATATACTCATTTAACATATATTTTTAAACCTTAATTTTCACACACATACTTTAACGAGCTTTAGGGTATTATTGGCCCAATGCTTGTTACATGGGTTGAGGAGAAAAGCTTAAGGGAATCAAACATTGCACTATCTACATATTAATATCTGCAACCCGAGTTACTAAGCTCGTAGGGGTGTCTTAACACCTAATGCCCTAAGACCAACTGGTCTGGGAGTCATTAGCCGAAAGCTCGTTACATGGGTTAAAGATGCATTGTGTTTTAATTTACATGTATATATAATTAAAAAAAAAAGGAAAAAAAATCTCAACCCAAAGAAGCTAACCTTAAACATTAGAAGAAGAATTTTGTTTTCTTCCAAGTAAAGACTCATAATTATATGTTGATATATTGAGCACAAAAAAAAGGTTTATTAATATCTTGTTAAGAGGTATTGAGCAGATATATAAATTTAATGAGAATTTGTTTATCTGGATACATTAATGGAAGTTGAATAATGAATACCTTGCTTTGTGGAATTTGCAAATTGTTTTTCTATTTTAACGCTTTCATTACTAGGGACTAGTAATAAGCTGGTTAGGGGGGTGATTAGTACTTAAAAGTGCATTTTTATTAAGATTTTATATCATCATTTTGCACTTAAAGTATCAATAACTCCTTAACTAAAGCATGTTTTATAATAACGTATCTAATAATATAAGATCCCTTTAATTTATGGTAAATATTTATTTTTAATGCAGGCCTATCACATATATGAAAGGATAGATTGATGAATTTAAGAACTGAAATTGAAAGGACAAAGAGATGGCTAAACTCTGAAAAGAGATGTCGATGCAGTCCAAACCGAAATATTGTTCGGTAATTGGATCATATCTGCAGCTGTAGATCTCAGATTTAGGTTCACTTTATATGGATGGAAAGGCTAGACATAGGCCCACAACTTTCATATGGAGCCCAAGATCTAAAAAGGTCATTTTCAAGTCCAAATTGTAGCAACAACAAAGATATCTGAATCTGTCTTCCAGCCTAAGCATTGTTCAGTGTTTGGCCTATATCTGGAGTTCTAGAAGTCCAAATGATCTGAATTTTTTACATAAGATAGCTGAGATAATTGTATACAACTTTTATGTTTTCAAGTAGTTCCAATTTTGACGTCATCAATGACGTTTTGGGCAGACAATAAAAGATAAGGATTGTCACCAAGTCAAGAGTTGGTCACCCACTCATCAATTAGTCATCAAATCAATAGTTTCTAATTTTGGCCTATAAAAGGAGGCATTTGCCATACATTTCGGCATCTTGGTTTCCAGATCAAGATCATGCTCTTGCTTTCTCTCTTTGTATTTTTTGTAATGTTTATGCTTTGCTTTCATTAATATCAAGTTTATGCCTTTCATTTCCTTTCCTTTACTTAGTTAACTCTTATCTTATTTATGTTCTTATTTTGTTTATTTATTTTTCTTTCTTTCATTATGTCTAGCTAAGTTATGTTTTTATTTTGTTTATTTATTTTTCTTTCTTTTATTATGTTTAGCTAAGTTTATTATGTAAAGGTGAAAATGTTACAATAATGGTGTAAGAATAAGATAGTGTAAACTCATTATAGAGTTTAATGTTTGATACTAACATGTTTTGTATTTGTTATTTTGTTCACTCTTTAATACTTTGCTTGTTAAATGACTAATCTAGATTTATGTTGTATAACACTTGGTACAACAAATACTTGGCACAATCAGAGCCCATACTGTATGGTATAACCGACACCTGAGCTATGAAAGGAACTTGATTTGTTGTTAACATGAGTTATAATCATGAATGCCTGACAACATTTACAAGTATTAGCATTATTCGAATAAGATAACTAATGTAATCATGTTAACAATGTATAATCTGATTGGAACCTCCGTTGTGTGTGTTTTCCATTTGAGTAATAAAAGTTTATACTATACTTGTTTGACATACCATTAGTGGATCCTCTAACCTTGACATTGTTTGTTATCATTGTTTAATCCTTACGATAATTTTCCATCTCAAAGTTCTAATCAACTTTTCTTCTTCTTCTTTTTCTTTATTATTGTTATTATTATTACTATTATTATTATTATTACTATTACTATTACTACTACTACTACTATTGTTAGTATTATTATTGCTACTATTATTATTGTTGTTGTTATTGTTAATATTGTTGTTGTTTATAATTTGTACAATTAACCTCCCTGTGGTTCGACCCCGGTCTTGCCAGGTTATATATTACTTCGACACTCCTACACTTGGGAGAAGACATCAACTTTTCGTCGTGTCATATGTCAAACAAGTATAATATAAACTCTTATTATTCAATTGAAAACCACACACAAAAGAGGTTTCAATCATATTATAGATTGTTAACATGATTACATTAGTCATCTTATTCAATTAATGCTAATACTTGTAAATTTCATCAAGCATTCATGATTATAACTTATGTTAACAACAAATAAAGTTCCTTTCATAGCTCAGGTGTCGGTTATACCATACAGTATGGGCTATGAAAGTGTCAAGCATTTGTTGTACCAATTGTTATATAACCTAAATCAAGATTAGTCATTTAACAAGCAAAGTATTAAAGAGTGAACAAGATAACGAATATAAAATATATTAGTATCAAACATTAAAGTCCATATTAAGTTTATACTATACTTATTCTTACACCATTAGTGTAACCTTTTCACCTTGACATAATAAACTTAGCTAGACATAATGAAAGAAAGAAAAATAAATAAACAAAATAAGAACATAAATAAGATAAAAGTTAGCTAAGTAAATGAAAGGAAATGAAAGGCATAAACTTGATATTAATGAAAGCAAAGCATAAACATTACAAAAAATACAAAGAGAGAAAGCAAGAGTATAATCTTGATCTGGAAACCAAGATGCCTAAATGCATGGCAAATGCCTCTTTTTATAGGCCAAAATTGGGAACTATTGATTTGATGACTAATTGATAAGTGGGTGACCAAGTCTTGACTTGGTGACAATGTTTATCTTCTCTTGTCTGCCCAAAACATCATTGATAACATCACAATTGGAGCCACTTGAAATCATGAAAGTTTTAGGAAATTGTCTCAGCTTTCTTGTGTAAATAATTTAGCTCATTTGGACTTCTAGAACTCCAGATATGGACAAAACACTGAACAGTGCTCGGGATGGAAGACAGATTCGGATCTCTTTGTTGTTGCTCTAATTTGGACTTAAAAATGACCTTTTTAGATCCTGAACTCCATATAAAAGTTGTAGGCCTATGTCTTACCTTTCCATTCATATAAAGTGGACCTAAATCTGAGATCTACAACTCTAGATATGATCGAATTACGGAACAGTGTTCCGGTTTGGATTGCACCGACATTTCTTTTCTAAGTTTGGTCATATCTTTGTCCTTTCAATTTCAATTCTTAAATTCATCAATCAATCCTTTCATTTATGTGATAGACCTGCATTTAAAATGAACATTTACCTCAAATTAAAGGTATCTTATATTATTAGATACGTTATTATAAAACATGTTTTAGTTAAGGAGTTATTGATACTTCAAGTGCAAAATGATGATATAAAACCTTGATAAAAATACACTTTTAAGTATCAATCAACCTCTTATTCCTTTTTTTTCTGTTCTCTATTTTTACATAAATTATAGTTCACTTTGAAGTTTGATATGATGAAATGACAATATATTTTATAATTTTAATCTTTTTTGTTTGGTAGCCAAGAGACAATGAGAAAATAAATGAAAACTTCAAGAATCCAGATTAAGCAATGCGAGAATAAATGAAAATTTCAAGAATCCATATTAAGCTTTTATTTTATTAGTCAAATCACAAACTTAAAAGTACTTTATAGTCTCTTCTTGATAGTATAATATCACACCCTAATTGTTTAATAAAATATTTTACTATGATTTTTATTTTGTGTGTTGTTTTTATGTGGAAATTGTGTTAGTTTTTTATGTTGTCCCTTATATATGCATTTTACGGGTCTTATCTAGTTTTAGTATTTGCAATTTAATATTTTTTTAGGATCGTCAAATAAAAAAAAAATATGCCCAACCCGTGAATATTTATAATATCCATAAAAAAATTTAACCCAACCTGATATATTCAATCCACTTAGCTAAAAAAGAAATTAAATGGATCAAGTTTATATTTTATAAAATATCAAAAGTTGGGTTAAACATAATTATATATCAAAACTCAACCCATTATATCCAGGAACATCTTCCTCTAATGTTTTGACATGTTGCAGCTCTTCTATTTGTGAACCAAAAATATTTTTGGGTTTTGATTTTTTTTATTTTTTTATTTTTATATATATATATAACAACAATTTTCGGGGATCCAAAACTGAGTTATGACAACCCAAGTTATTTGACTAGAAGCATCAAATTTAGAAAACCTCAGCCTATTTTTCAACCAATTAAATATTTAATGATGAAATTAAAAAAAAAAAAATCAATCATTCCAAAGAATAAAAAGAAAGAGCAATTATAAGTAAAAAAAGCTTGAGCCCACCGGGGGTCAACCCGCCAAACCCACGAGTCAGGTGATGAGATCGAATAACCTAATAGAAAAGAAAATGAAGAAAATCATGAGATCTAGTTTTTGTTTTTTTAAAAAAAAAACATTATTGGCTTATAAAACTTATGACCCGAATCATTTGACCAGAAACACCAAATATAAAAAAAAAATTACAAAATTCAATTCTTAATAAATTAAATGTTGAATAATAAATTAAAAAAAATCAACCACACAAACAAAAGGGTCCAAAAAAGAGGAGTAATTAAAAGAACAAAAATGTAATAGCCCACTTGGCTTAATCCACGAAACTCATAAGTCAAATCATGAAATTAAAATAATTTAATAAAAAAAAACCTCAATACTTATTTTGTAAAACAATTAATATTGAGTTATAAGATTAAAAAAAAAGTAAAAAGATAATAATAACCCGTGTTAGTTTATAAAACTTATAATTCAGGTTATTTGGTAAAAAATATTAAACATAAAAAAATATAAAATTTAATTTTTAATAAATCTATTATCAAATTACAAAAAAAAAAAATCATACAAAACATCACTCTTGTTTAAAATAGCTCGCTTTTAACTCTCTTTGCAGCTTGGTATGGTGTTTTTTAAATTATAGTTTAAAAAACTGAGTTGAGGTCCTCCGCACGAAGGAAGGACTGCAGTTATTTTGTTCAATTTTTGGATTTTATTAGTGTAAATATCCGATGCATATGTTCATCTGCTACCGATTGGGTTTCTAGGTTTTCTTTTTCGAGTTTTCTACTCTCTCTCTCTCTCTCTGTTTGGACATCAACCTGAAAGCCAATGTCATCAAGCTTCAGTCAAACAATCTCCCTCCCTCCCTCCCTTATAGATTATAAACCAAGGAAAGAACTTCTCCAACCTAGTTGAACAAGTTTCGTGGAGTAATTCATTTTGGAGCGATAATAAAAATCCTAAATGCCAGTCAGTCTTTTAGCTTATGGACACCACCAACAAACAGTCTCTTCCATCTTAAGTTGTCCTGTCTATGTTTAGGAGCACGTGTCAATTTCCCATAGGATTTGAGAGTGTCTATTGCATTCTTTTGAATGAGTTTGTTGCTATTACAATGCATATTGTAACCTGATATATCAATGACTTCTATGTATGAGACAGGTTTACATGAGGTTTGAGCATTTTGTGTGATTTATTTATAGTTTGAGATCATAGGATGTTGTGCAGTTTGGTTGTTGGTTCAAGTAGCATGTTGCCTGGGAGATTACTTAAGATTTATTTACGAGTGATTAGTTGTGCTGTTTTTTGCAGTCCATTATATTAGTTAAGTCTAAACTGGTCATGGTAATTTTTTTGAATAAATTTCTGTCAAGCCTCAATTTCATTCTGTTTATGAATTTGGCTTGTTATTTCATTTGTAGAATTTGTTTTTGCTATGAGTAGTTTCCATGCAGTCTTAATAAATTTCCTGAATGCTTAATTTTCATTTCTTGATGGCTATGCTTTTGCTTTGTGCCTAAAGGATGGCGACTGGAAGTCTGGTTCGTTTTGGAATTATCATGGCCATGCCTTCTTTGCAACCTCAGCATTGTATCAGGGATTGGCTGATCTTGCCTCGCGTCTTTGTGATCATTGTTTTATTTATTTATTCATAAAAAAATAATAGAAATGCATGAATGTATGTTTCTTTTCGTTTGTTTTTGTCCTGACTTTTTTATTGTTTGATTCAATATGTTCCGTTCAATCTTTTGCAACATTCGGGGAATGCATTGTTTTCTCTCTCTGAGAGTTAATCTTGCGCCAGAACTGATTTTCCATTTGCTAGACCATATAAATTTATGGTTAACATGAGTTTCAGCTTTGATTTCCGTGTGTGGGTTTGCAGTATCTTCAATGGAAGGAATGGAGCGTTGGAAAACTGAAATGCAAGAATGGTTGCAACGAGGGATTGAGTGTGCGCATCAGATACCTATGCTGCTGCTGCCATGTTGCTTTTCACCACCATGTTGCTCTTAACAGGTAATTTTCTACTGCTCTTTCATGTATAATTTATCATCTCAGCTGGCTAGCATGTTACAAAAAACACTTGATTGGATTTTTTCATGTACAGTTGGCCATGTTCAATTAGGCATTCTTATTTATCCTTGATGTAAGAATTCCTGCATGAAGAATATGGGAGAAATAGTCTACAGTAGGGTATTCAAAATAACTGATTAACTAAGAAAACCGATAAAACTAAAGAAAAATTAACTAAAAAAACCGAACAAAAAAAAACTGATTAAATTAATTTTTAAAATCATAAATTTTAATAAGTCTAGTTCGGTTTTGATTTTGTACAGAAACCGAACCAAACCAAACTAGACCCAATAAACAATTAGAAACAAAATTATACTATAAACAGTTAACTTAACCTAACCGGCTAACCTAGCATAACAATACATGACCTGCCTCTCTGTGCATCTCTCAAAAGCCACCTTCTTAGTCCTTTCCAGAGAAATTCCCCTCTCAATTAATCCCCAGTATTCCTTTTTAGATACTGAAATATCTAGTTTGGAACTGCTGTCAAGATATGAGAGTGAAGACTCAAGTGATGAAGTTTGCAGCATTGTTAGCGTACGTAAAAAAAGATCAAATTCTCTTTTTGCTGGAGATATTTTGAATCAGAGAGCTGGTTGGCCCCTACTTTGAAGAATGAATTCAGTTATTCCACGGAACTACATTCGACAACAATATGTAGTACAGTGGGCAAAGGCTTTACCAGATCGCTCCTCTCTACAAAATCCTCAAATTTTAAATTTTGAAGAAAGCTGTGAATGGAAGCCAATTTTTTTTTAAAAAAAAAACTCTTATGTGATGGGATTAGGTTTTCTAGTTTTTTTCCAAAAAAACCGGATTTAACAAAACCTGACTGGTTTGGTTTGAACCGGTTTTCGGTCCGGTTCGGTTAGTATTTTACAAAATTACTATAATTCAGTTCAGCTGGTGTTTTAAGTCTAAATTGAACCAAACTAAACCGTGAACACTTCTAGTCTCCAGAAGAATATGAGATACATGGCTGATTGGTTTAGTACAAGTGAGAGATTACTAGTTTATATATCCTGTGGCCAATCAGTTAGTTACATATGACACTATTTTATTCACGTAGAATATATTTAATTTTATTAAATAAATGCATTATTTATCTTTAATATTCATTTATATTTAATTTATAAATATAATGTTTGATAGGTGAATCTAGGGTAAAGATAAAGTCAATCGAACAAAAATATTTTGCAAATAAAATTATAAAGATCTTATAATTGTAGGATTCTTATTTTATCGAAGTATTGTTCATAAATGTTCCTGGTCAATGCTCTTTTAATACTGAATATTTATTATAATCATAAAAACTTATACATATTATGTATTTTAATTTATGAAATAAAACAGTTGTTCTCATGTGCTAAAATATAAGGAATACATAGAACTAATATGTAGTTGTTTGTCATAAAACATGTACACTAAACTGACTTGCATGAAAATTTTATATGGAAATATCACATGTGTCTATGAAAAGGCTCACATGATGGTCATATGAGTGATTCTTGTTTTATATAGAGAGTGTTATATTTTGATCCTATTACATGTTTTTTTAGTAAAGGTAATAAATGGACAAACATTGAATATAATATAAACTATATGATAGCATTTAAATAATCAAGATATGATTCATTATTATGGATAAATTAGATAAAATATTTCACATGCTCTTAAATAGTATTGATTTTTAAATACTTGCGCATGGTAGAATGAGATTTAAAAAGAGTTTCAAATCAAATCTTATTTAAATGATCAATGACTATAATATTACTAATAAATATTATTGATAAACACACTTCATATTAAAATATTTAAATCAAAATATTATTGATAAAAAGATAATAATTACACTAAAAAATCAGTCATTGAAAAATTAAGTCAAACTATTTATAACATTTTTAATATTTGAAGGAGATGACATGTTGTTAAAAGATCCACTTGATTTTCAAATATAAATTAATTAATTAATAATAAATTAAATTATTTGATTTATTTAGAATTATAATTTATAATTAAACCAATATATTAAAAACTTAATAGCTTAAACATATTAAAAATCATTAATAAAAAATTAAACTAGAATAATTAATTAAATATAACTTAGTTAAAAATAATTATAAACAATAAGCACTAGAATGTATTTAATTGAAGTATTATAATTTTAGTTTTTAAATAATAAATATGAACTTGATTAATTAAATTTTTAAAATTATTTTTAAATAATATATTGATATTATTTAAAAAATAAATAGATATTTATAATTTATAAAAATGTTAAAACTCATTGCTTATATAAAATTTTGCCTTTTATTTTAGATAAATTATCTATTAGACACAAAAATAATAAAAAATTATCACTTTAAATATACAATTCCTCTCTTAAATAAAAATTTTGTAAAAAAAGTTAAATGATAATTCATGATTATTATAGTTAAAAACCAAATAATCTATAGCTTGCAACATTTCAACTTTTAAAAAATTATTAAAAACAAGAAGTTTATATTACCAAGTAAAAAATACTTAAACAACTCTAGATTTTCATAATAAAATGCTAGAAACTCCAAAATATAAAATTAAACTTATTATTTCCAATTTAGATAACTAACATAAACATCCAATACATGGTTTTAAACCTAATGTTAAAAAGCATTATATGTGGACAAAAGTCCAGCCTTGTATTTCACCATTTCTATAATAAGGAAGAAGTGCCGCGTATGACTTTCTTGACGTATCTTTCCGCATCAACTACAGTGATGCGTGCACCAGATGTATGCTTTGGAAGTTGATTGGAGTGCAAAATAGCCGCATAACTCCGCACAAAAGAAAGGCCGTCTACATCAACAGTAAAACATAACATCCTTGACATTTTCTTTGATAACCGGAAGAGGACGGAACTCGGCAGTCCCACCAGATGAACCAGCATCTGATGTTTCACCCTCAATGTAATATCGCGCCCTAAAAGCTGCCAAATGAGCATAATATGCAGGAGGCACTGCAAATTTTCAAACATGTCAGGTATTAAAATTCTGATGGAAAATAACGATGTTACCATTAAAAAAAAAAAAAGAGTGGAGAAAATGGTCTGACCTATGGAAACAGACCGAGTGCACCTTGCATACCTGAGAGAAAATCAATATCTAATAAAAAAAAATAATAATAATTCAAGAGTCCAGATTTTACTACGCATAACAAACTATATCATCAGGAAGAGGTGCCAAAACATTACGTGTAGCACAAATTGTTGGTGAGGGTTTGTAAACCATCAGAACTGAAGTTGTTTTCATCAAACAACACGTGATAATGTGTAGGTCTGCTGGTTCCCTGCATATATAGAGACAGAATAACAAGTGTCTTAATGTTTTTTTAATCAACTTGGATGTCATATTATAACAAGAGCTGCAGGATCACTAATTCATCATTTATTTCAACATGTTGGCTGTTGGCATAATCTCTTACCTGAATTCCAGCATGACTGTTAAGGTAGAAGTCAAACTCTGTAGGGTGGCAAATTGTAGTATCAACAACTGTACCTGAAACAATTCAGCATTACAAAAAAAAAAAAACGTTCAGGAAAAAAAATAAGATCCCAACAAAAAGAAAACAAAAAAACTGAGAGGAAGCGAGGTTTAAAACCTGGTAAGATATTGCCACTCTTGTCAGTCTGATCACGCCTGCTATGGTCAGCAGGGAAAAAGCGTGTATGATGCCTTTTCTGAACTACTACAAAGGTAACCCGAGGACAATACCCTTCTTCTAGGGAGCCACATGCCTAGAAAGATTGTAAAATGTGCATATCAAAACACAAGCTTTACCATTAACTGAATTCAGGGAAATAAGAAATTGACAAGTTCATAGAAATGGGAGAATCCAATCGATAATCATGCAAGTAGCAAGATTAGCTGGCATAGCTTACTGGCATTGTACCACAACCAGGAACAAACACCCCAATCAACAGAAATATGTGAGGTTATGGAAAGTGTGAGCTGCCCAACATGGTTAGCCCTCTCTATGGACACACCACAGAAAGCACAAACCATTAAATCTAACTAAAACCATCAAGCATTTTAAAACACGTATGGCCAACAGCAGTATCAATAGACCACAGCTATGTTATCCTTAACCAACAACACAATACCTGCCGTATTGCCTGCATCTCATGCAGCAGAACTTGGCTGAATTGACCTTCACTAACACCATCTCTGTCAAATGAGAAATGGTCTAAGTTGACACAAAAATGCTACAACTCTTCAGTCATTGAATGATATGGTTACCTGTAGAATATAATTCTAAAAGGTTTTTGGCCGGTGGATCTTTTGAAAGCAATTAACAGTTCCCTGCAAATAGAATCAAAATGATGGCAGTTATGAATCTTTCTAAAATATGGCAATGGGGAAGCAGGCATGTCAATTCCTTACCTGATCATTCCACCATGCACTAAACCCTTCTTTGGATCCTGGTATTTTTTGTAAAGATCCTCGATAATTTCTTCACGGTGAGCCTGTGCAGAGACAAGTCCTCTATACTTGGTTACCTCTGGCCAATCCATAGAACCAACTACCTGTGCGCCCAAAAAAACAAAATAATAATAATAATAAATAAAAATTAAAAAAAAAATATTAAATACATCTAAGAAAATTTAGACATCATAATTAAATGATAAAGTCCAACTCAACATACTGCTGCAATCGATGGGCCTGCATCTTCTCCCGCTTGTGGATGGGTTACATCAGCACCAAAAACAATAGTAGGAACATCAGTAAGAAGAGGAATTCTTCTATGAAAAGCATCATTCAATACAGTGTTTCGTCCCCCAGCCTAGAAAGATCCAATTCTCAATTTAATACTTCAAATGACTAGCAGGGTGAAGAATAAGAAATTAACAGGGAAAATCAACAAACCTTCACATTAATTTTGAGAGCAACATTTTCCAGGTATTGTTTGCTGAGCTTCTTTGCCTGCTGGGGCTGACAGCATTGTGAAACTATTCCTAACTCAGTTTCACAAACACGTTTGATTTTCTCTACAAGAAAGAAAGATCTTAGTAACAAGACAAACAACTGTTGTATGAATTTTAAAGCATATCTGTTACTAACCATAGGATCCGGTGACATCAGGTAGAATAATGATCAGCAGCTGAAGCTGTTTCCCCTTCTGATTTGCAAGTTCTGCAGTGCATTGCTTATGAACATCATGAAGTGCCTTCTCAATTTGCCTAGAATCAGCTGAGCGTATTGGAATAATGGGTTCTGGGTTGAATTCCTAGTATTATATTCAAATCAACTCAAAGAGTCAATCTACTAGAAAAGCAACGAAACCGATGGGTATAGAAATGGCAGAAAAAAAGAATGAGAGGTGAAGTCAAACCATTCCTTTGTTATTGCACATATCCATTAACTGCCAACAAAATTCAGATGGCAACTCTCTGTGCACTCTTGTAGAGAAGTTCAAACAGGTCCAGTAATCAATTCTGCCTCCATTCACCATTTTCTGCAAAACATCATTTCAGAAAGTCATCTAGCCATGAAGATCACTACATTTTTCAAAATACATGCGTGCACACTCACGGTACATCAGAAATATACTTTCATGGAGACTCCAAAAGTCCTTAAATACTTTTAAGTTATGGTATACAGACATTATGATGCAAGTTGGTTTTTGATTTGGAAGCACATTCACCTTTTTCTATCCTAGAACTACAACTATTTTTTAAGCAGAACAATCATCTTAACCTTCTATGGTGAATGTGGAATGAACAGTGAAACATAAACGCTCAAACTCAAGCTCTCTCTTAAACAAGCCTTTATCACTAATGATCTTGTTAATCATCAATCTACCTTGTCTATCATGTTCCATTGTCCAAAGCGCGGATCCACTCTAGCTTCTCGCCCTGTATCATGATATTTAAGCTGCGAGATCACAGGAAAAAGTGATATTAATGCTGTTAATAATCGATTCACTGGATACACCATGAATCCAAATCAGAATGAATGATTACCATGGGAGGGGGTAATACTCGAGCATCAACCAATGTGAGTTCTTCTTTCACTTGAATTCCAAATTCATTCCTCACAAGAGCATTCCTACTGTAATCATTTTGCCTAACCATCTACATCAAAGGTATGGAGAGTGTGACTACTTATAAAGCCAAAAATGAGGAAAAAGAAAACATGCATAAACCACAAAAATAAAGATTCGCAATGGAAATAAAGATGTCAAGGATAGATTATTTGCCTTCTTAATATTATTTTCCCTAGCAGAAGGCCGCTGACAGGTTGCTCTTAAAAGGGCTGTGACTTGTCTTTCATTTAGTTTCTTTGTATATCGTTGTCCTCCAGCAATCTGACAAAGCTGCAATGCAAAGAATACCCAAAATAAGCAAACCTTGTCAATAGCCACATGCAGAGGTACAATAATCAAAGGGACCTTATCTAAATAACAAACCTCCATGGGCAAATAAATAGGTTTTGCATCAGTTCCAGCTTGAAGGGGAGGCAAAGATGTATATTTCAGCCCAATATTGTATCTCTCCCAAAAATACTGATAGACTGACACCTTTGTTTTCTTATCATCCAGAGTAAACCTACAGAAACAAAGCTCGCAGAAAGTTCAGAATGATAGGAGAAAGGATCACAAATATAGTATTATCACATTATTCACATCTAATACCACAAATATGTACAACGTTCCTTTTCCTGAGGCTTAGGATTGAGTTCTGCAATATTTGGTTTTTTACAATTGAGCTAGCTTCAGGATAATTTATGGAAGCTGTGGCCCCAAGAACAAGAACTAAAAAGATACATTAGACAGACACAATAAATCATCCACCAATACAAGAATGACCAAGTACTTCCAAATACTTGCTTGACGCTTCAGATTTCGAGAGAAGTTAAAAAAGGAAAAAACTATTCTGCAGACAAAGTTTTACACATTGTAAATAGAGTTTAATAACACATAGTCAAACATAACCATACTTGACTTCCTCATTTTTTAAACAATTCTTAGGAACCTCGAAGAATACAAAAAAACGACATATCAAAAGTCTACACCATAGTATCTATGAGCTTCAGAATCTTAAGTATACCCACATCCATGTAGTGTGAAGCCAAGAAACTTACATTGTTTTGTTTACTGGTAGATTTGATATGCCAGCAATCTTGTAGCTTTTAGTGTAGTCACTGTAAGTAATTTGTACTTTGATTCCTCTCAAGGCCTTTTTCACCTGAAAATTGCACTCAAAGAAATATACAGGACACTAAAATTTCAATTTGGCAAAAGAGAAAGCATATGGGTATATTCACATGAATGATCTTGGGCTGTGCATAATAGCAAGCGAGAAATTTACCTTAACACGCTCCTGATCAGAAAGAGGCCTTGATAAGTCTCTAAAATTAAAGTACTTCGCTACAAACTCAGTTACCAGAATTGGCTCATAAAAGGATCTGGCCGACACATCTACAATATGAAAATAAGATGTTAAAGGGGAGAAATTCTCAGCAGATTTACATTTAAAACAGCAAGTATCAATGCATCAATTTTGGATAATCAAAATGAATATAAGAAGAGAAGCTGTACCAATATTGAAAGATAGTCCCATTTGGGTTGGCCGAAGACTTTGATAATACCCCCTCCAATATTCTATTCCATCACCGAGATCGCCTTTTGGACCCAAATCAGGTGAGAAAAATGATCGCCCAACAGTAATGTACCTAGTCAAACACACGCAAAGGTAAGGAGAAAAGAAAAGGTAGTTTACATTTCTAAGCAATTAAGTTGAATTACTTTTCTGATGGTGATGCTCTGAGAACAATGTCAAGGATTTGTATGGTTTCCTGTGGAGCATCCGCTTGTCTCCCACTAAGGAACTCCTTCAAATGATACATATCAACTTTGGATGCATATTTGATGGCCACCTTAAATTGACGTTCCTTTCTGCGCATCAACCAATGGCACTAGCAAGTTAGAACAAATTCAGTAATCATAATTTTTTTCAAACAGCCAATACATACAAAAATCACATAGGCATAACAGAACAGGAATTACTTGACAGAACTGGATGAACTAGCAGGATCACCCTTCTCAGCCAACTTCACAACAAATTCCTTTGCTTCAAAAGGCAATGCCCCAGCAGTGTATAGACTTTTCCTGCCATCATAAGCTGGCATCCGGTTGCCCAGATGAGACTCACGGGAACAACGAACAAGTTGAGATATTACCTCTCTATTGACTTTCTTTGATGTAACTTCAGGAGTTATTGCCACCTAATCCAAAAACCCGGCTATTCATCAAAATCATAACATTTTTAACCATAAAAGACTGAACATTGAGACTTATAACTAACAAACAGAAAACCAAGATGTTGGTAAAACGTACGTTCATGTAAATACGTAGTCAAAGAGAGAGCATTACGTACATCGTAGTGAAAGAGATCTCTATCAGAAACCTCAACTACAAAATGATTCGCTCTAATCACACATTTCTTCCCTGTCTTTCCATAGTCTGGTCGTCGCGGAGGCACCATCGCCTTTGAAGAGACAGACACCAGCCCTCCCGTCGTAATGGTCCCTCCCAATGTCAACTTCTTTGCGGTCTCTTGACTCAGCTCCCCGACTGAAGAGGAACTCGAAGCCGCCGACGCTGTATAAGCAGCTTGAGGAGTTGGTCTTGCAGAAGGACCTGCGGTTGCGGAGACGTAGCCGGGTGCCGCCGAGGTAGGAGCACGAACTGGAGTTGGAAACGGAGCAGGAGTGGAGCCGCCTCTTCCACCACGGCCACGGCCTCCACCACCACCACCGCGCTGAAATGAAGGTGATGGAGTTGATGAGTCCTGGTGACGACGAGCTTCGGATCGTCGGCCGCCACCACGGGCCGCCACCACGGCGAGACATTGTTGCTTAGCTTCTTAGAGAGAGATATGGTGAGGGGGGGGAGTAGAGGAGAGTGTCTGTCTTGCACAAAAAGTAACGAGAGTGGAAAACGGAGTTTGCTGGTGCTGGTGCGTGTGATTGAATTGCTATGCCCTCGTTTTATAGGTGTTGTATATTCAGATGTGCCCCTGCTTAGGAAACCTGTAACCACGGTTTATAATTTTTAGAATTGTCTTGTAACAAAATAGACACAGAGAATGCATATCTGAAGTTGTACTTACTGAATTAGTAGCTAGCAAGTGTAGTTATACGGTGAAAAGTCAGGATGTCGTGGGCCTGTTAAGTATTTTGCTATTCCAAAAATTCATTTTAAAATTGCCTTGGATTTATTTTATTTCTTCCAATAAATATTTTTATGTCTGGTCTTGAAATTCTAGCCAAATCTAAGTTAGTTATGGTTAGGTGTTTTCATGCTAGGTTTTCATCCTCTTAGATGATGCTAATTTGTGTTTGTTTGGTAATGTAATTATAATTAATTTTGAAATAATATTTTATATTAAAATACCTGTTGATGATATTTTTTTTTAGTTTTAAAAAATTATTTTTAATATTAGTACATCAAAATAATTTAAAAACACTAAAAATATATTAATTTAAAATTAATAAAAAAATATAAAAATTAATTTTTTAAAAAATATTTTTAAAACAAAAAAATAAATAAATAAACACAAGGACTAACGAGAGCTCTTGGAACATCCTTGAGCATTCATTAAGCTTGTTTATTGTAATTCATTTATTGTTTGTTAGAGAGAGAAATATAAACCAAATATTCGAATGAAAATCAATTGTATTGAATATTGGTAATATATAATTGTTATTTATGTGCCTTTTTTTAATTGTTCCCAGTAAATTTAATTACAATGAAAATTAAAAATTGATTTGAAGTAATAAATGACTCCGCACACAAGCATTTATCCTTTAGTTAATTCTTATAAGTAATAGCTCCATAATCTGAATTTCAAAAAAAGAAAAAGAAAAGAAACAAGCCTGCATTTTTATCCTAAATATGAAATAACCACTCATCCAAATTAAATTCTACTTATGAGTACTAATTTTTCCCTTTTTTCCAAGTTGAGATGCCATCGGTCTTAATCTTCATGAATGCGAAAATATGAAGCTATTTATGCTATGTATCTCTTATTGATATTTAAGTGTTGCTGGTAAAAAAACGAAGCTCACTGTCCACTGAATTCAACTCTTTAGGAGCACTCAACACTGGTTATTGACTGTGATACGTTACGGATCCAATTATTTTTTATGATCTTGAAGAAATTTTAAAATATTAAGATCCAAATATATTAGATGGATTCTGATTAATCATGCTAAATTTATAAAACTTTTACTATAAATATGAATCCATGTAATCTAAATAGAAATAAATTAAGAATAATAGTTTTAATTAACCAAATATTGCATAAACATAATAAAAAACATTAATTAAAATAAATCTAGAAAAAATAATTTGAACAAATCTAAGAACGATGATGGGTGCTATACCGCAATCTCGCAATCTAGATCAATGTTTTTAAAGAGAAAAAATAAATATGAAACTAGGTTATTGACCTAACTAAATTTACTAAGTTAGGTTAATTTAATAATTTAATTAAAAAATAATTATTGAGTGATGTCAATATTTGTAAAGAATAAAAAAGAAAAATTTGAGATTTTGATAATTGATTTGATTTGATGTATTTAGTCGAATTAATTTAATAATATAATTAAAAAAATTAGCAACAAATAATAAATAAAAGGACTAGAGATAACTCATGTTATTTTTAAAATTAGAAAAAAAATATAAAAAAATATAAAAAGCTTGATTTCCATATAAATTAAATATTAAAAGATAAAATTAAAGAAAATATGAGCTTAAAAAAATAAATGATTTTTCACCTCACACTATGTTGCAAGTCAAGTATTTTATTTTTTTATCTTAAAAAATATTAAAATAAATATAGATAATAATATATTGGATGATATATTTTGTAAGATAAATCTTGAGCAATTAATTTAATTTAATTAAGAAAAACTCCTTTAAAAAAAGCTAAATCTAATAAAAAATAAAGTATAAAAATACCTAAGATAACCTAAGTGAAAATTTCTGTATAAAAAAATACAGAGTTTAATATCCAATCAAATCAAATGATGATTAATAAAATTAAAAAATAAATTAAAAAAATAAAAAATAAACTCGGGTGAATTTTATAAATCTAGGTTAGTCCCTCAAATTTACAACCAATTAAATTTTAAATTCAAGATCAATCAAGAAACTTAATTTAATATTGAATGATAAAATAAAAAAATAATTAATTTTAAAAACTTATCAAAGTTAAGAAAATAATAAATAAAATAAATAAAATCTTATATGCAAATATAATGAAGGAGGATGAACTTGTAAATTGTTTTTAAAAAACTATTCCAAATAAAATAAATAGTAATAAAAAAAATAGAGATAAAATTTTATACGTAAATATAATGAAGGATGAACTTATAAAAAAATCAATTCTAAAAACTATTCAAAATAAAATAAATAATAATTAAAAGAATAAGGATTATATTCAAAATAAAAAAATAATAATAAAGGATAAAATAAAAAATCAATTTTATAAATTAATTCAAATAAAAATAATAATAATTAAAAAAATATAAATCAAAATCATAAATATAACTGAAAGGTTGCTGTAAAATATTGCAAGAGCATGCACAGAATTTTTTTTTAAAAAAAAAAGAAATAAAGACAACCGCAGGGAATAAAGCCACATGCATCCCTGATAAAGCAACCTTTGTTGTTGTGAATTGAAGAATACTAAGAAAACTAGTTTTTATTTGTTGTGAGTCATCACACGCACCACTTAAAAATAACAAGGTACCTTAAAATATACCAGCAACTTTTTATTTTATTAATTAAATTATCAAATTATCCAGACCATATAATAATTGTGAAAAACAAATAATGTGAAATAACTAATATGCTCCTAAAATCAAAATCAAGCCATTTTTTTACCTTAAAAAAAGAAGTAATTTTAAAAATTATGAAAAGATATAAATACTTTAAATAATTTTAAAATAAAAAATAAACATAACTAAAAAAACTATTTATCATTGAAGGGCAATATTGTGTGATATTTTTAAGAAAAAATCATTAATTTACTATTATAATTCAAGGCTTTACATATGGTTTAGTTTTTGTTAACATGCACTATGTTTTCCTCAAGTGCTATTGTATGAGCAGTAAAGAATTTTATTATTATTATTTTCAAGTTTTTTTCTTTTTTGTAATGGATAAATTGAGTTTGAAAATATAAAAAAATGAAGGATAGAAATATAGAAAAACAAAATAAAAAATATGCTAATCTCGTAATTTCAACCATTTCTATTCTGGTACAAGAAGTCAGTTTGTTTATTAAGAAAGCGGAGAGAGAAGTTGATCTAGAAACAGAGAGAATCGTCAATCAGGCTACTTTCCGGCGAACGTCGGAGAGAAGGAAAAGAAGAAGAAGAGAGAGTTGAAGAAGACAGACATAACATCGTCAGCATGGACAGAAAGGTGGCGCCACTAAAGATACAGGCGGCTGGTCCCGAGGGAAGAGAAGTCATCATTGATTGTTCCAAGGTTTGTTTAGGACTATAATTTCTGTGGACCCTGAAAATTGAGGGGACCCCACGTTTAGAAAGAGGGGAGACCTGTGACAAACCAAGGAAAGAGCGGGAACTCGGGAATAAAAAATAGGACACCTTCACTTTTATCCTTTTAAGATTTTTTGAATTTTTTGTAACTTTCACGATATGCTTTGAAAGAAAAACAATTTCCTTTTAAAGGGACATTTTATTTATTTATTTCAAGCATTAACCAAATACCATTTTAAATAAAAAGCAGCTATTCATTCTCTTCCCCTGACATTTACTAACCAATTCAGGAAGGAAAAAAAATACCCATCTCTATTATCCATTGGCTGTTAAAAAAAATCAAATTTGCATTGGATTCCCATTTTTCCAAAATAAAAATAAAAATAAAAAAATCCCAACGAATTAGCTTTTTTTCTTCTTATTATTATAATTTGCTTTTACATGTCTATTTCTTCTAAACAGACGTTTTTTAGACTTTATTGAAATACACTTGTATTTTTTGGTTAGTCCAAAGATTGTGTTTCCACTTTTCAATCGGAGAACTCACGTTTGTAAGTATCAATCTAATGTAATTATTGTGATTATGATTTGAAAAAATAAATTATAATTTTATTTTTTTAAGAAAAAATTCAGAAGAAGCTTTGGATGATTTGGACGTGTTTTGTTGGGTTGAATTGGATGACATATTTTGTTGCAAAGAAGGAAGGGAAAAAAACAAGATTTCAGTTCAACAACATCTCCCTGGTTACTTTAAGAGGAGGAGGAGTTAAAGAATCCTCTCTCATTTCTTGCTACTATACGTACAGATTGAAAAACAAAATGAGTTGAATTATCTAACTATCCATGCATGGGAAAAAGGATAATTCCAAGTAAAGGATCAATCCTCCATTATCAACTGCTTCGATTTGCTGGGCCAGCCTGGGAGAGCATTAAATTTTGAATGGCTTGTCAACCGATGGAGATGGTTAACAACTGTGTGTTAAAAATCTTTTATTATTATTATTATTATTATTATTATTCTATCTTGTTAAAAACCGCGTCAAGCAAGTAGGAAGATGCTAAAGAGATGGAAGAACATGAAGGGAAGGGACCGAGTTAAAGCATCGTCACATCCCAGGACTGAAAGTAAGCGGTCCCTGTCATTTCCTGGTTTCTTAACATTTAAGCCTCCTCTCTTCCTTCCCTGCCTTCGTATTTTTTGCACAGTCAGTTTCCAAGCAGAGAGCTAGACAGAATGTTATTTCTTGGTTACTTAACGATTAAGCCTCAAATCCACCAATGCAAAGAGCTAAACATCTCGATGTTAAGACAAGAACGCAATCTTGGATCACATGCGATTCTTTGTTCAAATAAAGATATCATTAAACAAGAAGAGGATAAAGAAAAGAATGTTGTTTTTTGGTTACTTGGGCCTCACATTTACCAATGTAAAAGGTAGACTTCTTCTTTTTAAGATAAGAATACATCGTGAATCAATAAAATGGTGGATTTATTCTTTTTATATGGATGAACTTCCTATCAACTCGAAAAGGTTTTGGAATTCACTGCAATTTGCAAGTCAAGGAAATGTGAACGAGAAAAGAAAATCCTGTCCTTCACAGAGCGACTTGTCAAGTCTTGAATGACATGATTGAGGAATAAACCTCGTATCAACCGCGTGATTAATAGCTTGTGTACTACTATCTTTAATAATATAGTTATTTTTTTAAATAATTTTTATTGAAAAATATATTAAAATAATTATTTTTATTTTTTAAAATTTATTTTTAATATTAATATATCAAAACAATATAAAAATTAAAAAAAAAATCAATTTCTTTCAAAATCTTTTTTATAAAGTGTCAATTCAAAAGATTTTAGGATGGCATCAATTATCAAGTGAGTTTTTAAGCTGTGCCGTTACGCGATTAACTTGGAAACTTCAATTGTTTAATGAAATCTTGAGATGGGTTTTATACTGATTCTAAAAAATAAATTTAAAAATGATTTTATATTAATTACAGCGAGGATGATGCTTAGTCCCTCACGTGAAGGCTTGCAAGGGTTGGTGATGGAAGAGATACCGCTGGTAGATTGATGTTCTTTCCTTACGACGAGGGTCAGAATCTATATCTTTTATGCTAGAGTTTGAGGGATGACAAGGAAGAGGTAGAAGTGGAAATTAAAAAAAAAAAAGAAAAAAAAAAGCACTTTCGGTGGAAGAAAAAGGGATCTGCACTTGTTTCCTGACCGTGGTTCTGTGACTCTATTCGGGTACATCCGGCTACAGATCTTGGTTATTGCTTAACTTGTGAGCTCAAATGTCAATTTAAATTGTGATTTAAAAAAAAAACACTTAGAAAACAATATCATTTTAGGTTTTTTTTAAATAGATTGAAAATATTATTATTTTAATAAAATAAGATCAGTTTAAAGTAAATCTCAAAAAAAAAAATAACAAGAGAGAAATTATCTCAAATTGTGGAATTAGTGCTCGTTTGTTTAAATTGCTCTTCAAATAAAAGATAACCAAAATGATGCTTTTGATTTTAAAACATCACACGCCTAAACAAACGGCTTTTAATATACACCAAAGAGGATGATTTCAAGCAAAGTATTATATTCCCCACCCCTTTATTATGAGTACATATAACTTATATTTCAAATATTAGAAAAAAAAATAAATAATAAATAAATAAATTAACAAACTTACTAGTGAAGTGACAAATTACATTTTTATACATTGCATGTATTACAAGATCACCTATTTAAATGACTATTAACATACAATGTAATGTAATAGATAAATAACTCGTGTATAATGTGGGGTAAGTTATATATTTTTTAAATGTATTAAAAACATATCCATATGATGATAGTGTTTTTAAAGAGATAGAAAAATCTAAGATTCAGATTATTGATTTAAATAAGTTCAATAATTTTAGTTAATTTAATAGTATGATTAAAAAAATAAATGAATATTAAAAAAACAAAAAAAAGAGTCAATGACTAATAAAAAAATAAAAGCTTGTCAATATTAAAAAAAAATAAAGTCTAAATATTTTTAAAATGTCTCAAAGATTTTATTTGATAATAGAGCAAAAACTAAATGAGAACAAAATAACCTCATAAAGAAGACAATGAAAGAAATTTGAAATTCAATTATTAGCAAAATAAATTTTAAAGGACAATTTAAAAAAATAATTAAAAAACCTAACTCGAGTCAACATATCAAATTCACGGTTTATTCCTAAAATCATGTTAAGTCTACACAGAAAACATTACATAAAAAATAAAGGTTAACTCTCAAGCAAACTAAATGATAAAAGATGAATGTAAAAAAAAAATTAATTTAAAAAAAAAACATCTAAAAAATATTTGTGTCAATCCGACTTAATTAACTCATGATTTAGGTTGAGAGATCAAGATAATCTCACGTTAAAAAAAAAATCACAAAACTTAATACCTAATAGCCTAATATCAAATGATGAAATTAAAAATAATTAATTTTTTAAAAAAAAATTAAAAACAAATTAAATTGGACAACTCTTCGAAACTAAAATCTTTAATCATTTAAGATTAAAAAAATAAAACAAATAGCAATAAAAGCAATCATGATAAAATTTGTTATAGAAACGAAATGAAAAAAAAATAAGGGGCTAAATTAAAAAGATAAAACAAATCAAGAAAATGATAAAAATATAGCAATTAAAAGAATGATAACTAAATTGGATAAAAAAAATAGATGAAATTAAATGTTAAAGAAAAATTTTAAAAAATCAAAAAATAATAAAAAAAATAACAATTAAGAGAATGGGGACTAGATTGGATATAAAATTAAATGAAATAAAACAATGAGGGATGAAAAAAAAATTAACTTAAAAAATCATTGAAAGCAAAACAAATAGCAATAAAAAGAATAAAAATCAAAATTAATATAAATAAAAATTGATAGAACACATTTGATTTTTAGAAGAGCGGCATGAAATCCAAGACAAGAAGAGAGAAATGAGGAGGGAAAAAATATTCACCAGAACCCAACAATTACTTCACCGTGCATATGTGTTTAACCACTAGAAGGAAAACAGTGCAATACTTTTAACACCGTTATAAAAAAAAATGTTTGATTATTAGATAACCATATGTGTCACTTAAAAAATATAATTACCTATCACTTATTGATTTCTTAAAAAAAAACTATATTGCCCTTTACTACATTGGCTATAATTAGAAAAACCACAATTAAAATACAAAACATTTCTTGAACATCAACTTTTTTTTCTTTTTACTTTTAAGCATAATTTATTGTGCAATTAAAATGGTAAAAAATCAAAAAGCTTTTGAATCTAATTTTTTTATTTAAATAATATTTAAGTTATTTTAATGTGTATCTAAAATATAAAAAGATCAAATTGTCTTAATCAATATAATACTAACTATAGATTATATAAAAAAGACTATTCTATCTTTAACAATTAAATAATAATTTTGTTTTAAAAAAAATCATTTTATTGTTTTAATTTACATTGAATTATAATTTTTTGAAGTGTTGTTACACTTGGACTCAAGAGAGCAACTTTATAAGATTTAATATATATATATATATATATATATGTTGTGTTTTTTTTGAAAAAATTATTTTTAAATTTAAACCTTATATAATAAAAAAATATTTTAAAAATATCTATCATCAAATTTTTCATATATATATATATATATATATATATAATTATAACAACTTCATCAATAACTACTTACTAGATAAAAGTCATGCTTTTGCAAATGAATTTTGGAATATTTAGGAGTATGTTAGTGATTCAAATTATATTTTACTTGAAAATATATTAAAATAATATTTTTTATTTTTTAAAAAATATTTTTAATATTAACATATTAAAATAATAAAAAGAATTATTTTTAAAAAAATAAAATTTTAAAAATTATAATTCTAACCATATTTCCAATAAATACCTTTAATTTGATACTGGTCAGTCAGCTGACAGAGATGACTCTCATTTTGCTGGATCATAGTGCTTACTATTATTTTGTATATATGTCTATGATAGAACTTGCATAGCAGGAACGGAACTAGGGGGTGGCAAGCACATTTTAAAATATTTTATTATTTATTATTTTTAATTTAAATAAATAAATTTTTTAATATATATATATATTAGTTTTGGCCTCCCCTATAAAATGAACCTAGCTTCGTCCCTATTGCATAGGTTGTTTGGTGATGGTCATGATCAGAAAACCAAAAAGTCAGCAGCTTGTTTGCCTCCCAAGGATGTTGATAAGAACTGCAAATTAAATAACAATTACTTTAGTTTTGAACGAGCCATAATCAATCATTAATATCAGCATCAATTAATGAATAAGAGTGCTTCCATTTAGCAGAGGTTGTTTCTTTTTTTTTTTTCATTGTAAAAATTAAAAATTAATAAAATATTTGAAAAATAACAAGTTTCAAGTCAATGAACATGGAGGAAAGGGGGGCAAATACATTTAAAAATAACATATTTTAAATATAATTATCATTGGAATAACAATTGTTTAGTCTAAAAGCAAAAATACATATTGATAAAAGTACAAGAACTCGACAATTTTAGGGCGAGTCATGGTATGAGCGACTTGTGGGTTGTGAGTAGCATATGACATAAGCAATTTATTAAATGTTTTATTTCTCTAATTATTTTTGAACTGTGGTATTTTATTTATTTATTTATTTTTACTGCACTAATGTTAAAAAAAAACTCACACTAAGCTCGATAATTTTTGGTTTTTTATTTATTTTTACTATTCTAACACAACTTGGTACAACGTTTGAAAAAAATGATAAAAATTAAAAAATATTTGAAAGATAACACTTTTTAAATATAATTATCATTAGAATAACAATTGTTTAGTCTGAAAACAAAAATACATATAATACAATCAAAGTAAGGTCAGATTCAAACTTTAATATAAAAGTTTTTACTGTTCAGTTTTAATATAGAATTGAAGAGTATAACATTTTACGCCAAAATCCAAATTTGATCTTACTTAAATTGTATTAACATGTCTTATACAAACCAATTAACATGTATAAAATTCAACCTAAAATTTTAGAAAAACACAATGGGCAAGAAGTGAAATTCATGATCCAATGGTCAATAGAGAGTGGGGGGGGGGAGGGGGAGATAAAATGATGTGGCATGAGAGAGAAATAATGGGAGAAAAAGAAGGAAAAGAAAGAACAGTTAACCAAGATTCTATTTTTAACACACACTTAGTATCTTTAAAAAAATCTTGACAAGATGATTCTAACCACACCAATAAAGATCACCAAACAAGATCATAATTGATTATGGATTTTGTTTGATGTCGATTTGGGATAAAGACACTTTTTAAATAAGTTTTTTTTATCTTACAGAACAAACTCTTTCAAAAAACAAATCACCATTTTCACTCAAAAATCAGGAGAAACATTTTACCAATATTGGGATAGGTATTGAAACTTGTTTAATACTTGCCCTTATCATGGTTTTAAAACATGAAGATTAGTTTCATATTTTTACGAAGGGTTAACACCTAGAGATAGACAAATGATTGAATTGATATGCAATGAAACTTTTGAAAATAAAGACCTTGATGAAGCAATGAGTACCTAGACTTATTAGCTGAAAATGCTCAAAATTGAGACACCGCAGGTACTTATGAGGCACCAGATAAAATTCAACTTCATACATCTAGTGGAGGTATGTACAACCTTAGAGAAGATTATGACCTCCAAGCCAAGTTTGCATCTTTAGCTAGAAAAGTTGAGGCACTAGAATTAAAAAATATTGGTCAATTAAAATTTAATCAAGACATTTTGTGTCAAATTTGTGAAACCAATGAACACTCAACCAATATCTGTCTAACTTTTCTTTATTTTAGGGAATGCTTCCATAAATAAAATCATGCTTTAAAAAGTTTTCAAAAGCCCAATCATAACCTATACTCGTAAACATACAACTTTGGTTGGAGAAAACACCTAAACTTCAGTTAGAAGAGTGATGCATAAACTTCAAAGCCACCATTTCAAGCACACCATAATTTCTAAAATTTTCATGGATATGCACCTCTTTATGCTCCACATCCTAGAAGAAATCTTGAGGAAACTTTGTATGCATTTATTGAAAAATAAGAGACAATCAACACTCAACTTACTCAAAGTATAACAGATTTTAAATACACTCTTGCAAAATTTACATATACTCTCAGTATTCAAGAGAAATGTAAGTTTTTATTTCAACCACAACAAAATCTCAAAGGACAAAACAATGCAAGTGCAAGCAGCTCCGGAAGCCAACACATGGATCAAGTTCAATTAGTCATTACTCTCTATAGTGGTAAGGTTATTGAAAAACCAATTCTTGAACCTTGTGATAAAGATGATGAGCCAATCTCTAAGCATAAAGAAGGGGTTAAACCTGAACATTATAAAGAAAAGATTGATTTCCCACTAGTACTTTCATTTCCTTATGCTATGACCAAACAAAGAGAAGTCAATCACGATTCTAAAATCTTTGAAACTTTTAAACAGGCAGAAATTGAGGATGAAAAAGGCATAAAAAATGTTGTCGCAGATCATTTGTCAAAATTGACAATAGATTCAACATCCGACATCACACTAATCGATGATTACTTTCCTAACAAATCCTTACTTTTTCTTAGTTCAATGCCTCGGTTTGCTAAAAATATCACTTTTCTTACTTTAGGATTTTTGCAAGCTCCTTTGGATAACCAAGATAAAAGAAAGTTTTTGAGTGACGTGCATAAATTTTATTGGGATGACCTTTACTTATTCAAATATTGTCCTGATCAAATATTTCAAAAATGCATTTTCGACAATGAGGTAAGTAATTTCATTAAATTTTGTCACTCTAAG
>NW_011500533.1:78287-78374 GCF_000495115.2 Populus euphratica
AGGATTGATTGATGAGTTTAAGAATTGAAATTGAAAGGATAAAGAGATTGCCAAACTTCAAAAAGCGATGCTGGTGCAGTCCAAATC
>NW_011500533.1:81955-82280 GCF_000495115.2 Populus euphratica
TATAAATTTAATGAGAGTTTGTTTATCTAGATAAATTAATGGAAGTTGAATGATAAATACCTTCCTTTGTTGAATTTGCTCCTCAAATGGTTGAACATTGTGCCCCTGCAGAAAGGTTGTGAATCAAATTCTACATCAACAACGTAAGTTTTTGAATCCTATCCAATAATTTTCAAAACATTATTAATCATACTGATATGGTTATATATACCAGCATGACCACCTTAAAAAAAAAAAAAAAACAATAGAAACGTGGAGATGCGGGGGATCGAACCCCGTGCCTCTTGCATGCAAAGCGAGCGCTCTACCATTTGAGGTACATCCC
>NW_011500533.1:82974-83080 GCF_000495115.2 Populus euphratica
TTTTATTTATTTTATTATGTTTAGCTAAGTTTATTATGTAAAGGTGAAAATGTTACAATAATGGTGTAAGAATAAGATAGTGTAAACTCATTTTGGGGGCCCCCCT
>NW_011500533.1:83310-92745 GCF_000495115.2 Populus euphratica
ACTTGATTTATTATTAAAATAGGGTATAATCATGAATGTCTGACAACATTTACAAGTATTAGCATTATTCGAATAAGATAACTAATGTAATCATGTTAACAATGTATAATCTGATTGGAACCTCCGTTGTGTGTGTTTTCCATTTGAGTAATAAGAGTTTATACTATACTTGTTTGACATACCATTAGTGGATCCTCTAACCTTGACATTTATTGTTATCATTGTTTAATCCTTACGTTAATTTTCCATCTCAAAGTTCTCATCAACTTCATTTTCTTCTTCTTCTTCTATTACTACAACTATTACTACTACTACTCCTCTTACTATTATTATTATTATTATTATTGTTAATATTGTTATTGTTACTATTGTTTTTATTGTATTATTGCTATCTCTAATTTATACATTTAACCTTCCTATGGTTCGATCCCGGTCTTGCCGGGTTATTTATTACTTCAACACTCTTACACTTGGGAGAAGACATCAATCTTTTGGTCGTGTCAATTACCGTTAATGAGGTAAGTAGTGCTAGTAGATTTTATCACTCTAAGGCATGTGGGGATCATTTTTCTTCAAAAAAGACAACTGCAAAAATCTTACAAAGTGGATTTTATTGGCCCATCATGTTCAAGGACTTGCATCCATTCTGCAAAACCAATTAAAATTATCAAAAGGTGGGATTTATTTCAAAATATAAAGAGTCTTTAAATAATCTTCTATTGACTCTTAAGTCTCATCATAATGGAGATATGCATCGTGCAATTCATGACTTATAACCTCATTTTCATAAAAAACATACTTGGCTTAGTCTTGGGAATATGACTAAAAAAAGATATTCTTTGTCAGTTTTTAAGAAAACTGGATAAGAAGCTTATCCCCGACCCATATGTGTTTAAGCTGTTATTAGATGTAACACCATGGGAAAATGTGAGCCACAATTACAACTATTTGTACATACACATGTTTTTTAAAAAAGAAAGAGAGAGAGAGAGAAAGAGTGAGACTCCAGCTGGTTTACATATAGGTGGTATGATTGTATTTTCAATTTCTCATCCATAAAATCTTCTCCTCCTTCCTTCATTTCTACTCAACCCACACATTCAACAGATATAGAAGTGTGTAGAAATGAAAAGTTCCTTAAGTCATTAAATAATAAATATCTGGGTTTTTGGTGGATCTACTCCTAGGAAGGAAATAGAGTTTTTAGAATCAGCAAATCATCTTGATCAGGTACTAGCTGAGAGAAAGATTCATTTAATATATGAGGGAGTTAGGCTTGGGTTAATGAGGGGAGTGTTAATACCTGTATTTTTAGGAGGTAGTCAAGTTTTGGGGTTTGTCCCCAAAGCTTTAGCAAAATGGGACATCATTGAAAAAACAATTACAAGAAACTACAGGTCTCCACAATGTCTTATCAAATGAATACAATCTTCAAACATGTTGATGCCTTCATTGCCTTACCAAGTGATCTAGACACATTAGAAGAGATCTTTCATATTTTCTCTTGGGCTCAACTGCATATTCACCATAAACTCATAGGTCTGTTAAATGTTAATGGTTTTTATAATAAGTTATTGTCTTTTCTTAATCATGCCGTGAAACAAGAATTTTTAACATCTTTGGCATGATAAATCATAATTTCTACTGCTACTAGTGAACAATTGATTGACCAATCATAATCTTTCATCTCGGCAATTGATCCCTCCATGAGTCACATATATTGGTCAACTAAGGAAAGCTGTAAAAAGCTTAGATTGGATTTGAGCCTTCGTTTGTGAATCCTTGTGTCTTTTGGTTTTATTAATAACATATTATTTTTTTGTTATTTTTTATATTTATTTAAGTGTGTTTCAGGTTTGTTAGTGTTTGGTGTTTCATGTGATGTCTTTTATACTCTATCTTTTTACCTTAGGACATTGAGGATAATGTATTATTTTGGTTGGGAGGAAAGGGTAGTAATTGATATAAGAAAAAACAACTAACTGTATTTTTTATTTCATAAACCATTTGAAAAAACTGTTATTAGGATGACAGAGTAAGGAGGAATTTTAGAGTTTTGTTAACCTCAAACAAAACCACTAACCAATTACAATCTTGTTTAATGGTCTTCCAAGGTATAATTATAATTATTTTGTCAAGATTTTTTTAATGATACTGGATGTATAAAAACAGAGCTTTGGTATGTCTATAATGACCCATTCTTTCTTTCCTTTTCTTTTGTTCTTTTATTTCTCTCTCCTATTACATCAACTTGTCCCTTCCTTGTTTTTTTTTACCATTGAATATCGAGTCTTATCTATTAGCTATTAGATTTTTAAAAAAATTTAGGTTGTTTTTTATACATGTTAATTAATTTGCATGAGACATGCATTTTTTCCTTCTAACTAAACAACCTTTATTCCCAATAATGGTTGATTACGAAACCAATATTGTGCTCAAAACTTTTCTAAACTATGTCATTTTCCCAAAACTTTTACTAAATCATGTCATATTTCAAAAAAGCTCTTATTTTTATTTTGATAAGTTTTTGCAAAAAAGATTTATAGTTTTTTTCCTAATATATTCTTGCAATGTATATTATAATTTTGTTCAAATACAAATTTAGATTTCGATCAAATAAATATATCACATGTTTGTGTTACAAAAAAATGTTTAAAACTAGCCATTGTTAATAAAAAATATATGATGTCAAATTAAAAATGGGATCCATTTATTTTTAGACTTAAAATTTCATTGAAAATTATTTTTCAACAAAAATATTTTAACAAAGAATATTAACATGATCAAAATAAATTGTGAATGAATAAGAAACTGACATTAAAGAACTCTTAGTTAACATGTTTTTTGTGAAATCCAAAGCTCATTATCACACATTAGAAGAATACAAAATTGTCTTGTAATTTATATAGTAAGAAGTTAAAGAGTCATAAATGAGTTTAAACAAAGTGGCATTGGGCTAAAGCCACACTCGTTTGCTTGCTCAACTCAGGCATTGGTTCTAAAGGTCGGGTGATATGATTAAAAGATTGATGTTTTCTCCCAAGTATAGGAGTGTCGAAGTAATAAATAACTCAGCAAGATCGAGATCAAACAATTGGGGGGTAAACTATATAAATTATAAATAACAACAACAACAATACCACTACCACCACCACCAACAACAATAATAAGAGGATTTTGTGATTGTAAGATTAATGTGAGGATTAAACAATGATAAAAATAAATGTCAAAGTTAGAGGATTCACTAATGGTATTTCAAACAAGTATAGTATAAACTTTTTTTTATTTAATTGGAAATCACACACAAAGAAGGTTCCAATTGGATTATAAATTGTTAACATGATTACATTAGTTATCTTATTCAAATAAAGCTAATACTTATGAATGTTGTTAGGTATTCATGATTATAACTTATGTTAATAACAAATCAAGCTCCTTTCATAGCATATGTGTCGGTTATACCATACGGTTGGGCAATGAAAGTGTCAAGTATTTGTTGTACCAAATGTTATACAACACAAATCTAGATTAACCATTTAAGAAGCAAAGTTTTAAAGTGAACAAAATAACAAATATAAAACATGTTAGTATTAAACATTAAAGTCTATGTTGAGTTTACACTATACTTATTCTTACACCATTAGTGTAACCTTTTCACCTTGACATAATAAACTTAACTAAACATAATAAAGAAGAGAAATACAAATAAACAAGATAAGAACATAAATAAGATAAAAGTTAATTAAGTGACGGAAATGAAATGAAAGGCATAAATAAGAAATTAATGAAAGCAACATTTAAATATTAAAAAAATATAAAGAGAAAGCATAAGAACATGATCTTGATCTGAAAACCAAGATGCCTAAATACATGACAAATGCCTCCTTTTACAAGCCAAAATTTGGAACTATTGATTTGATGACTAATTATTGAATGGGTGACCAACTCTTGACTTGGTGACAATCCTTGTTTTCTTTTCTGAACAAAACATCATTGCTAACATCAGAATTCAAACAGACTTGATCATGAATGTTCTTGAAAATTGTCTCAACTTTCCAACAAAAAACAATTTGGTGCATTTGGACATCTAGAACTCGAGATATAGGCTGAACACTAAGCAATGTCTAAGCTGCAATACAGATTCTGATTTCTCTTTTGATGCTAAGATTTGGACTTCCAAACGGCAAAATTGAGCTTTGGATTATCATGAATGTTTTAGGCTTATGTCTTAGCTTTTCACCCATATAAAGCAGACCCCAATCTAAGTTCTACAACTCCAGATATGACCCAATGACTGAACAGTGTTCTAGCTTGGATTGCACTAACATCTCTTTTCTAAACTTAGCCCTCTCTTTGTCTTCTCAATCTTAGTAGTTAAACTCATTAATCAATCATTTTATCTATGTGATAGGCCTGCATTTAAGATGAACATTTACCAAAAATTAAAGGTACCTTATAATATCATATTTGTTATTATAAAACAGACTTTAGTTTATAATATCAGATTTGTTATTATAAAACAGACTTTAGCTAAAGAGTTATTAACACTTCAAGTGCATAATGTTGATAAAAAATCTTGATAAAAATGCACTTTTAAGTACTAATCACATCTTCTAAACAGCTTATTATTAGTCACTAATAATAAAAAAAGTTAAAATAGAAAAATAATTTACAAGTTTTACAAAGCAAGACATTCATCATTCAACTTCTATTAATTTATCATAGTAAACAAACTTTTATTAAATTTACATATCTACTTTATATTTCTTAAACAAGATGTTAATAATCCTTTCTTTTGTGCTCAATATATCAACACATAGTTATGGGGCTTTACTTGGAAGAAAACAATTTTTCTTCTTCTAATGTTTAAAGTTTACTTTCTTGGGTTGAGATTATTGAAAATACAATTATACCACCTATATGTAGACCAACTAGAGTTTCACTCTTTCTCTCTGTTTTTTTTTTCTTTTTTTAAAAACATGTGTATGTACAGGTAGTTGTGATTGTGGCTCATATTTTCCCTTGGTGTTTCGTCTAATAACAGCTTAAACGCATATGGGTCAGGGATAAGCTTCCCATCTAGTTTTCTTAAAAACTAGCAAAGAATATCTTTTTTTATCATATTCCCAAGACTATGCCAAGCATGTTCTTTATGAAAATGGAGTCATAAGTCATGAATTGCACGATGCATATCTCCACTATGATGAGACTTAAGAGTCAATAAAAGATTATTTAAAGACTCTTTATGTTTTGAAATAAATCTTACCTTTTGACAATTTTCACTGGTTTTACAGAATGGATGCAAGTCCTTGAACATGATGAGCCAATAAAATACACTTTGTAAGATTTTTGCAGTTGTTTTTTTTAAGAGAAATGATCCTAACATGCCTTAAAGTCATAAAATTTAATGTCATTATTTACCTCATTGTCGGTAATGTATCTTTAAAATATTTGATCAGGATAATATTTGAATAATTAAGGGTCATCCCAATAAAATTTTTGCACGTCACTCGAAAAATTTATTTTGTCTTAGTTATTCAAATAAGTTGTCAAAAATCCTGAAGTAAGAAAACAAATATTTTTAGCAAACCAAGGCATTGAACTAAGAGAAAATAAGGATTTGTTAGGAAAATAAACATCGATTGGTGTGATGTTGGATGTCAAATCTATTGTCAATTTTAATAAATGATCCGCGACAATATTTTTGCTGCCTTTTTCGTCCTTGATTTTTTCTTGTTTGAAAGTTTCAAAGATTTCAAAACCATGGTTGACTTCCCTTTGTTTGGAATGAGAAAATAGAAGTACTAGTGCGAAATCAGTCTTTTCTTTGTAATGGTTTAACCCCTTCCTTGCCCTTAGAGATTGACTCTTCATCTTTCTCACAAGGTTCAAGAATTGGTTTTTCAATAACCTAACCACTGTGGAAAGTAATGATTGATTGAACTTGATCCATGTGTTGGCTTCCGGAGGTGCTTGTACTTACATTCTATTGCCCCATGAGATTTTATTCTGGTTAAAATAAAAATGTACCTTTCTCTTGAAAACTAAGAGTAGATGTAAATTTTGCAAGAGTATATTTAAAATGTTATACTTTAAGTAAGTTAAATGTTGATTGTCTCTTGTTTTTTAATGAATACATACAAAGTTTTCTTAAGATTTCTTCTAGGAGGTGGAGTATAAGGAGGTACATATCTATGAAAATTTTGAAAATTATAGAGTGGTTGAAACAATGGCTTTGAAGTTTGTGCATCAATCTTCCAACTAAAATTTGGGTGTTTTCTCCAACCAGGATTGTATGTTTGCGTGTATGGATTATAATTGGGTCTTTGGAAACTTTTTAAAGCATGAACTTATTCATGGAAGTATTCCCTAAGAGAAGAAAAAGTTGGATAATTATTGGTTGAGTGTTCATTGGTTTCATAGATTTGACACACAATGTTTTGAATAGATTTTAATTGACCACTATTTTTTATTTCTAGTGCCTTGACTATTCTAGCTAAAGATGCAAACTTGGCTTGGAGGTCATGATCTTCCCTAAGGTTTTATATATATCCACTAGATGTATGAAGTCAAGATTTACCCAGTGCCTTATAAGTACCTATGATGTCTCAATTTTAAGCATTTTTAGCTTATAAGTCTAGGTACTTTATTGCTTCATCAGGGTCTTTATCTTTAAAAGTTCCATTGCACATCAATTCAACCATTTGCCTATCTTTAGGTGTTAACCCTTCATAGAAATGTGAAACCAATCTCCATGTTTCAAAACAATGATGGGGGCAAGTACTAAGCAAATCTCGATACCTATCCCTATGAAACTAATCTCCATGTTTCAAAACCCTTCATTTTCTAAGTTTAGCCCTCGCTTTGTCTTCTCAATCTCAGTAGTTAAACTCATCAATCAATCATTTCATTTATGTGATAGGCGTGCATTTAAGATGAACATTTACCATAAATTAAAGGTATCTTATAGTATCAGACTTGTTATTATAAAACATGCTTTAGTTAAGGAGTTATTGATACCTCAAGTACAAAATATTGATATAAAATGTTGATAAAAATGCATTTTTAAGTACCAATCATCGGGCCCAAGTTTGCATTTGTTTTTTGCCAATTCATTTTGGACTTGGATTTGAGTGAATTATAAAATAATTCTCTTGTTTTATAAATTTTTTTTTATAGCCATTTATGTATTCAATCCATAAATAAAGAGTTTTAACATCTTCTTTTCTTCCTAAATAATCTATTTTTAATGCAAAAACATCTTATTCTTAAGCAAAAAACTGTTAGGTATTTATTCTTTTTATGACAGATAATTAAGGGAAAATGGTGGGAATTTATTGTAGTTTATGTTGGTTTTGGTTAAAAAAAATTAGTATAAATAAAGGTTGAAATGGTGGTGTTTTGAACACCTTATAGTAGTTCCCTAACATTCTTGGTTATTATGTTTCCAACTTCTTTTGCTATTTCCCCTCTATTCTAAATCGCAAGTTCTAGTCCGTATAAAGAGCTTTTGAGTTCCTTTATTCATTTAGTTTGTAAATCTTCAAAGGAAATATATTTTTTAAAAGTATAATTATTGAAATCCTAGGAGACTGATTGCTTTAATCCATTTGCACCAAGTGATAAACAATAATACCTTAAAGAAAAATGATTGATTATTGATAACAACATATTACGAGCTTACTTTAATTCTAAGTTCTTCAACAAGTATGTACCATAGTTGTACACTAGTTTTAGATTAAATATATAATTGTCTTTATATGTGATGCATGCTAGTATTTCTTTTAATTCAAGAGTAATTTTAAATACTAATTTATATGCTTAAAACTCATACTAAATCTCTCTGTTTTTTTTTTTAACTCCATACACGTACATCTTCCTTTATTTTAACTTTTTATTAGAAAAAACCTAGCAATTATGATTAAAGCTTGCAATATGGTTTTGTAATATATAGTGTCATGGGTCACGTGACATCAAGAATAGTAGGTCTGCCTTGTTAGTGATGGTGAAAAGTTGTTTTGGGTTTAATTTTAAAATTAAGATTATGAAGTTTATGAGTTTTTGTCTAATATTATGATTATTAAAAAACCTAATGGTGTTTGAGAGTATGACTAAGTGACTAGTTGTGCAAGAAAAAGACACATCACCCCCAATACACCTTACCTAAGTTAAGCCGCATTGTTATTTGATTGTTATTCTAAGTCATGTTTCTATTCATTGGTTTTATCTAAGGCTTAAGGTAGATCTTTATTCGTGAAGAAGTATCTATCTTATTGGGTTAAAGCCTAATTGTTCTAAGGCTAAAATTTTAGAATTGCATTTATTTTTTTGTTTCTTTAATATTTGAATGTATACTTTATAGTGTAGTTTTATACCTCCAAATATCAAAGTCCATAGCTAAATCTTACCACTCCAATTATTAATTAAACAAAATAGTTGTGGAGGGATTTTTGACATTTTGGCTAGGTCTAACTAATCATAAACTGTTTATGATATTCATTTTGTATTTTTAAAATATGATAAAAATGATTTTAATTTTTTTTAGAAAATATTGATTAGTACTTAAAAGTGTATTTTTATTAAGGTTTTATATTATCATTTTACACTTGAAGTATCAATAACTCCTTAACTAAATCATGTTTTATAATAACATATCTAATAATATAAGTGATTAGTACTGAAAAAAGCATTTTTATCAAGGTTTTATATCATCATTTTGCACTTGAAGTATCAATAACTCCTTAACTAAAACATGTTTTATACTAACATATCTAATAATATAAGATACCTTTAATTTATGGTAAATATTCATTTTAAATACAGGCCTATCACATAAATGAAAGGATTGATTGATGAGTTTAAAAACTGAAATTGAAAGGACAAAGAGATGACCAAACTTAGAAAAGAGATGCTGATACGGTTCCAACCAGAACACTGTTTGGTAATTGGGTCATATCTGGAGCTGTAGATCTTGGATTTAGGTCTACTTTATATGGATAGAAAGGTAAGATATAGGCCTGTAATTTTCATATGGAGCCCAAGATTTAATAAGGTCATTTTCAAGTTCAAATTGTAGCAACAATGAATAAGTCCAAATCTGTCTTGCAACCCGAACACTATTTAGTGTTTGACCAATATCTGAAGTTCTAGAAGTCAAAATGACCTCCATTTTTTTCTGTGAAAGATGAGACAATTTTCTACAACTTTCATGTTTTCACATGGTTTCAATTCTGACGTTATCAATGATGTTTTGGGTAGATAAGAAAAGATAATGATTATCACCAAGTGAAGAGTTGGCCACCCACTCATCAATTAGTCATCAAATCTATAGTTCTCAACTTGGCCTATAAAAGGATGTATTTGCCATGCATTTAGGCATCTTGATCTCCAGATCAAGATCATACTCTTGTTTTCTCTTTTTGTATTTTTGTAATG
>NW_011500533.1:95846-96186 GCF_000495115.2 Populus euphratica
AAAGCTTACTTTGATAATTTTTCTAGTGAAAATGAATCCATTGATTTGAATGATCTTGTAGATAAAGGTTGATTATTTTGTTTTTCTCACATTGTTTTTGTGTTTTTTTTGTTTGTGACTCTTGATTTGCTAATCTCTCTCACCCCAGTTAAATGGTGAATAATGGTACTCCGTGACTCTTAAGTCAGTTCTTTTAATTTTCCATGATAACTGATATCTGTGCATATATAATGTTCAATGCCTTGCTCCTTCTCTTTTATTTGAATCTCTTTTCCACTTCTCATCTTAAAAAATAGACACTACTCTTGAAAACTTAAAAAAGTATTTTCCCGCTTTGCCT
>NW_011500533.1:96364-130070 GCF_000495115.2 Populus euphratica
TCGTGCAAAACGACTGAAAGTCTGTCATCGATGTGCTAGATGAACTTGTAATGCACAATATCAGTTTTTAGAAATGCTATCTGTAAGCAGTGAAGATAAAATACAATTCATTAAGGATGACTTGAGTAAGGGGTCTTTAGATAATCTTCTATTGACTCTTAAGACGCATCCTAGTGGAGATGTGCATCGTGCCATTTATGATTTATAGACAATATTCCATAAAGAACATGCTCGATATAATCTTAGGAATCTGACTAAAAAAGACCCTGTTTGCCTTTTTTTAAGAAAATTGGATGGGAAGCCTATCCCTGACCCATAGAGGGCGTTTAAGTCGTTGTTGGAGGTAAAACCAAGGAAAGATGTGAGCCACAATCACAACTACGATTTGAGTCTTAGTTTATAAAAAATTATGTCTTTAGGTTTTATAAATATCATAATATTTGTGTTTTATTATTTTTTATATTTGTTCAAGTATGTTTCAGGTTTGTTAGTGTTCGGTGTTTCAGGTGATGTCTTCTATACTCTATCTTTCTATCTTAGGACATTGAGGACAATGTCTTGTTTTGGTTGGGGGGAGTGGGTAATAGTTGACAAAAAAAATTAATTAACTGTGTTTTCTATTTCATAAAGCATGTGCAAAATTGTTGTTACTAGTATGACAGAGTAAATGAGCTCTTTTGTTAAACTGACTGTTGAAACGCATTTTAATAATCATTCTTAACAAGGTCTATCATAATACTTCTTGAAATGTTCAGGTTTACAAACTCTCGCATTGTTATCACTTAAGTTTGCTCATATACTCATCTATCATGTATTCTTGAACCTTAATTTTCACACACACACTTTAACATATAATTGTGGGTTGCATATTGGATTATTACATTATTTATGTTCTTTTTTTAAAGGTAACAACTAAGGGAAAGATATAGTATATAATTTGAAAAAAAAACAAAAAAAAGAGAAAAAAAATAAAAATGATGATAATAAAAATATAGATAAGTTTGGTTTCGTAGCTTCCCTAATCTAAGCAATTAAGCCCGAAGGGGTGTCTTAACACCTAATACCCTAAAGTCAACTGACTTGGTAGCTATTGACCCAACACTTGTTTCATGGGTTGAGGAGAAAAGCTTAAAGGAATCAAACATTGCACTATCTACGTATCAGTATCTGTAACCCGAGTTACTAAGTTCGTAAGGGTGTCTCAACACCTAATGCTCTAGGACCAACTGGTCTGGAGTCATTAGCCGAAAACTCATTACATGGGTTAAAGATGCATTATATTTTAAGTTACGTGTATATATATTTAAAAAAAATAAAAAAAAAAAGAAAAAAAATCTCAACTCAAGGAAGTTAACCTTAAACATTAGAAGAAGAATTTTGTATTCTTTTAAGTAAAGCCCCATAACTATGTGTTGATGCATTGAGTATAAAAGAAAGGTTTATTAATATTTTGTTTAAGAGGTATTGAGTAGATACATAAATTTAATGGGAGTTTGTTTATTTGAATAGATTAATAGAAGTTGAATGATGAATACCTTACTTTGTGGAATTCGCAAATTATTTTTCTATTTTAATGATTTGATTACTAGGAACTAGTAATAAGCTGGTTGTTTCTATTTCATAAACCATTTGCAAACTGTTGTTACTAAGATGACAAAGTAAGGAGGAATTTTATTGACTCTTGAGACATATCTTGATTAACATTTTTCAATGGTTATTTGCAATATTCATAACAAGGTCTATCATATAATACTTCTTGAAACATTCAAGTGTACAAACTCTTGCATTGTTATCACTTAATTCTCCTCATATACTCATTTAACATGTATTCTTCAACCTTAATTTTCACACACGCACTTTAACATATGATTGTGAGTTATACATTGAATTATTATATTATTTATATTCTTTTATTAAAGGCAACAACTAAGGGAAAGTGATAGCATATAATTTGCAAAAAAGAAGAAAATGATAATAAAAATATAGATAAGTTTGGTTTTGTAGCCTTCCTAGCCTAAGCAATTAAGCCCGAAGGGTATTTTAACACCTAATACCCTAAAGTCAACTGACTTGGGAGCTATTAGCCCAACGCTTGTTACATGGGTTGAGGAGAAAAGTTTAAGGGAATAAAACATTGCATTATCTACGTATCAGTATCTGCAACCCGAGTTACTAAGCGCGTAAGAGTGTTTCAACACCTAATGCCCTAATACTAATTGACATGTGAGTCATTAGCCTAAAGTTCATTAAATGGGTTAAAGATGCATTGTGTTTTAAGTTACATGTATATATATTTTTTAAAGAAAAACAAAAAAAAAGAAAAAAAATCTCAACTCAAGGAAGTTAACCTTAAATAGAGAAAGTAGAGATTCATTAGGAAAAGAATAATTGATTGGTGTGATGTCGGGTGTCGAATCTGTTGTCACTTGTGATAAAAGATCCGCATCAACATTTTCGATGCCTTTTTCATCATCGATGTCTTCATGATTGGTCATGGCATGAGGAAATGGAAGTGCTGGCAGGGCATTAGTCTTTTCCTTACAATATTCAGATTCAACCCCTTCCTTACCCTTAGAAATTGACTCATCATCTTTCTTACAAGGTTTAAGAGTGGGTTTTTTAATAACCTTACCACTGTGAAGAGTGATGACTGATTTGACTTGATCTATGTGTTGACTTCCAGAACTACTTGTATTTGCATTGTATTGCCCCTTGGGATTTTGCTGTAGTTGAGATGGAAACTTACCTTTCTCTTGAAAATTGAGAGCAGATGTGAATTTTGCAAGAGTATCTTTAAAATCTGTTATATTTTGAGCAAGTTGAGTGTTGATTGTCTCTTGCTTTTCAATGAATGCATACAAAGTTTCCTCAAAATTTCTTGTAGGAGGTGGAGCATAAGGAGGTACATATCCATGATAATTTTGGAAATTATGGTGTGCTTGAAACTGTGGTTGTGAAGTTTTTGCATTGTCACTTTTCCAACTGAAATTTTGGTGATTTCTCCAACCAGGGTTGTATGTTTGCAAATATGGGTTATGATTGGGCCTTTCGAAACTGTTTAAAGCATGAGCTTGTTCATGGAGACATTCCTTAAAAGAAGGCAAGGTTGGACAGTTATTAATTGAGTGTTCAATTGTTTCACATATTTGACATACAATGTTTTCAATAGATTTACATTGACCACTCTTTTTCAATTCTAGTGCCTCGACTTTTTTAGCTAAAGATGCAAACTTAGCTTGGAGGTCACGATCTTCCCTAAGGTTGTACATACCTCTACTAGATGTATGAGGTTGAGTTTTACTAGGTGCCTTATAAGTACCCGCGGTGTCCCAATTTTGAGCATTTTCAGCTAACAAGTCTAAGTACTCCATTGCTTCATCAGGGTTTTTATCTTCAAAAGTTTCATTGCACATCAATTCAACCATTTGTCTATCTCTAGGTGTTAACCCTTCATAGAAATGTGAAACCAATCTCCATGTTTCAAAACCATGATGAGGGCAAGTACTAAGCAAGTCTCGATACCTATCCCAACATTGGTAAAATGTTTCTCCTGGTTTTTGAGTGAAAGTGGTGATTTGTCTTTTGAAAGAATTTATTCTATGAGATGGGAAAAACTTCTTTAAAAACTGTTGTTGCATTTCATCCCAAACATGAATGGATCCTAGTCTTAAATTTTGTAGCCATGTTTTAGCTTTATCTTTTAATGAAAAAGGAAAAAGCTTTAATCTAATGGTTTTTATGCTACAATTTAAATTATTATATGTGTTGCAAACCTCCTCAAATTCCCTTAAATGCAAGTATGGATTTTCCAATTCTAAGCCATGAAAAGAAGGTAAAAGTTGAATAATACCTGGTTTAAAATTAAAATGAGATGCATCGGGAGAAAAAACTATGCATGATGGTACACTTGTTCTTGTGGGATTCATGTGGTCTCTAAGTGTTCTACCACGGTTATTCTCATTATTCTCATTATGAAGTGATTGATTATCTTCTTCGGCCATATTTTCTGAAAATGATGAGGATACCCTACAAAGTCTACCACTTGATGTACGCGACCACACTCTCATGTACGTGTAGGAATAGAATAAAAGGAAAAGTAAAACAAAAGAAGAAGAAACAATAGAAAAGAAACAAAGTTATATACAAGAAAAGTGAAAAGAGAAAAAAAATAAATTTATAATTTATAGAAAACTTACCTCCCCGGCAATGGCGCCAAAAACTTGACACGACTAAAAGATTAATGTCTGCTCCCAAGTGTAGGAGTGTCGAAGTAATAAATAACCCGGCAAGACCGGGGTCTAACCACAGGGAGGTTAATTGTACAAATTATAAATAACAATAATATAATAACAATAACAATAACAATAACAATAACAACAATAATAATAGTAACAACAACAACAACAACAACAACAACAATAACAATAATAATACTAATAGTAGTAGTAGTAATACTAATACTAATAATAATAATAATAATAATAATAATAATAATAATAATAAAACAGAAGAAGAAGAAGATGAGAACTTTGAGATGGAATATTAACGTAAAGATTTAACAACGATAACAATAAATGTCAAGGTTAGAGGATCCACTAATGGTATGTCAAACAAGTATAGTATAAACTCTTATTATTCAATTGGAAACCACACACAAAGGAGGTTCCAATCAGATTATAGATTGTTAACATGATTACATTAGTCATCTTATTCGACTAATGCTACTACTTGTAAATTTCATCAAGCATTCATGATTATAACTTATGTTAACAACAAATCAAGTTCCTTTCATAGCTCAGGTGTCGGTTATACCATACAGTATGGGCTATGAAAGTGCCAAGCATTTGTTGTACCAAGTGTTATACAACATAAATCAAGATTAATCATTTAACAAGCAAAGTATTAAAGAGTGAACAAGATAACAAATACAAAACATGTTAGTATCAAACATTAAAGTCCATATTAAGTTTACACTATACTTATTCTTACACCATTAGTGTAACCTTTTCACCTTGACATAATTAACTTAGCTAGACATAATGAAAGAAAGCAAAATAGATAAACAAAATAAGAACATAAAAGTTAACTAAGTAAAGGAAAGGAAATGAAAGGCATAAACTTAATATTAATGAAAATAAAATAAGAATATAAATAAGATAAAATTTCATATTAATAAAATAAGAATGTAAGTGAAAGGAAATGAAAGGCATAAACTTCATATTAATAAAAGCAAAGCATAAACATTACAAAAAAACACAAAGAGAGAAAGCAAAAGCATGATCTTGATCTGGAGACCAAGATGCCTAAATGCATGACAAATGCCTCCTTTTATAGGTCAAAATTGGGAACTATTGATTTGATGATTAATTGATGAGTGGGTAACCAACTCTTGACTTGGTGACAATCCTTATCTTCTCTTATCTACCCAAAACGTCATTGATAACGTCAAAATTGGAGCCACGCAAAAACATGAATGTTGTAGGCAATTGTCTTAGCTTTCTTGTGTAAAACATTCAGCTCATTTGGACTTCTAGAACTCCAGATATGGCCAAAATACTGAACAGTGCTCGAGCTAGAAGACAGATTCGGGCTTCTTTGTTGTTGCTACAATTTGGACTTGATAATGGCCTTTTTAGATCTTGGGCTCCATATGAAAGTTGTAGGCCTATGTCTTACCTTTCCATCCATATAAATTGGACCTAAATCTGAGATATATAGCTCTAGATATGACCCAATTACCGAACAATGTTCCGGTTTGGATTGCGTAGACCTAAATCTAAGATCTATAGCTCCAGATATGACCCAATTACCGAACAGTGTTCCAGTTTGGATTGCACCGACATCTCTTTTCTAATTTTGGTCATCTCTTTGCCCTTGCAATTTAAGTTCTTAAAGTCATCAATCAATCCTTTCATTTATGTGATAGGCCTGCATTTAAAATGAACATTTACCATAAATTAAAGGTATCTTATATTATTAGATATATTATTATAAAACATGCTTTAGTTAAGGAGTTATTGATACTTCAAGTGCAAAATGATGATATAAAACCATGATAAAAATGCACTTTTAAGTACTAATCACACCCATTGATACTTCAAGTGCAAAATAATGATATAAAACCTTGATAAAAATGCACTTTTAAGTACTAATCACATACCATTAGTGTACATTTGTTGTTATCATTGTTTAATCCTGACATTGATATTTCATCTCAAAGTTCTCATCAACTTCTTGTTCTTCTTCTTCATCTTCTTTATTATTAGTATTATTGTTACCACCACCACAACTATTATTGTTACTATTATTATTATTATTACTATTATTAGTAGTATTATTAGTATTATTATTGTTGTTTATAATTTATACAATTAATCTCCTTGTGGTTGGACCTCGGTCTTGCCGGGTTATTTATTATTTCAACACTCCTGCACTTTGAAGAAGATATAAATCTTTTGATCATGTCAAGTTTTTGGCGCCGTTGCTGGGGAGGTAAATTCTTGTACAAATTATAGTATTTATTTTATTTTATCTTTTCACTTTTCTTGTATCTAACTTTGTTTCTTGTGTTTTGTTTCTTCTTCTTTTATTTTCTTCTTCCTTTTATTATATTCTTCTACGTGCATGAATGTGTGGTCACGTACATTAAGTGGTAGACTTTGTAGGGTATCCTCATCATTTTCAGAAAATATAGCCGAAGAAGAAAGTCAATCACTTCATAATGAGTGTTATAATGTCGCGGTCGCACAAATTAATTACCCTAGCTTAAAACACAACATACAAGATAGTATAGAGCAAGCAAGGGGTCGATCCCACGAGGAAGATTTTATTTAGATTTTTATGCTATACGTTATGCAATTTGGGGGGGGTTTTGATTTGTGATGATCTACAATATAAAAGAAATTAAACTAGTAAACAAAATCAATTGAAACCAAAATTTATCAAGAAAACAAACCTTGGTTACAAACACACATCCACCAATGAAAATTAGAACCGATCCTTGAAATGAAAATTACAATTTATGTTCTGAAATTTTATCTTTTCTTAATGTTGATTAATTAACAGATCCGTCGTATAACTAATCCTAACTAACAAACAATCAAAGTGTCCGTACTAATAATTCAATTTAATGACAGCTTTAAGAACTAGATAATTTCATCAAGATGAACATACAAGCGGTTCACAGCTTGTGTCACTTTGTTCAAATGTTCTCCCTAAGTTCAATAATGTAGTTCCGCCACAATTATCAAGCTTAGTTGCTTTACAAGTTTGTATATCACAACTTCGGTTTTAATATTAAACTTAGCAATAGATTATTCACAATAATAACTTCGAGTCCGCTCTAGTAATCATCAACAACAATCATAGAAAATATGCATAGGAAAACAATCATACTCATTCATAATATAAATTGAAAATAAAAGGAAGAATAAATCTCACGGTTTTTGAAATTCAATGGTTTGTTGTGTCCTTGCAACCAAGAAAAGAGCTTAACCTTGCATAACTATTGAATAACTACTTCTAAAGAATGAAGAGAGTATGATTTTTGGGTTTGTAGATGAGAGAATTTGTGTTTATTCTCTGCTGGTTGCTACCTCCTTCTACTCTCTCTCTTTTCTGCTAGCTGCCAGCCCCTTCTCTCTTTCTTTTATATGCTAAGAAACCCCTTCTCTCTCTATTTTACAAAATAGTCCTCTCTTAAATTGATAGTTTACATTCAAGTACTTCAATATCTATTTTCCCTAAAAAGAAGAAATAGCCTTGCATGAAATCTTCAAGCTCTCACTTAGAGGAGCTAAATTTCTGATATAAAAACTTCGATATCAGTTTAGAAGCTTTGGAATGTAATTTGAACTCATTTCTTCACGAAACCTGTTTGCTAGTATAATTCAGTTGTTATTTTTGAAAAATTATATCTCCCTCATATGACATCTTTTTTGTCTAAATGTTTGATCTTTTGTATCCCTTTAAGTCAGGAATCCAATAAAATTAAGTTTGCATCAATTGGACTTCTATAGCTCCAGATATTGAATTTTGAATGGACAAAGGTCAATAGTGGCAGAATGCGAGATTTGACTTTGAAGGATGTGATTTTCATGAGCTTTCCCCTTTTATTTTTCTTGCATTACATTTTTAAAAAGGTATGGATATTAGCTTTTTAGTGCCACTAGAATCACTTCATTTTGATCTCTAGAATTCATGCTCTGCACAAAAGATCGACTAAACATCAAATTTACCAATTACCTCCTTTTTGCATCTTTCATCCAAAAGTGCCTTCAAAACATAAAACAAAGAATATCAAGGCATTTTACATATAAAACATGGATAAAATATTAGGTAGATGTGGGTGAAACTATCGAATAATATGGTTACATCAATGAGAATAATGAGAATGACCGTGTTAGAACAGTTAGCAACCACATGAATCCCATAAGAACAAGTGCACCATCATGCATAGTTTTCCCACTTGATGCATCTCGTTTTAATTTTAAGTTAGGCATTATTCAACTTTTACCTTCTTTTCATGACCTATATTTAGAAAATCCATACTTGCATTTAAAAGAATTTGGAGGTATGCAACACGTATAATGACTCAAATTGTAGCATGAACACCATCAAATTAAAGCTTTTTTCCTTTTTCATTAAAAGATAAAGCTAAAATATGGCTACAAAATTTGAGACGAGGATCCATTCATGCTTGGGATGAAATGCAACAACAATTTTTAAAGAAGTTTTTTCCATCTCATAGAATAAATTTTTTCAAAAGACAAATTATCACTTTCACTGAAAAACCAGGAGAAACATTTTACCAATATTGGGATAGGTATCGAGACTTGCTTAATACTTGCCCACATCATGGTTTTGAGATATGGAGATTGGTTTCACATTTTTATGAAGGCTTAACACCTAAAGATAGGCAAATGGTTGAATTCATGTGCAATGGAACCTTTGAAGATAAAGACCCTAATGAAGCAATAAAATACCTAGATTTGTTAGTTGAAAATGCTTAAAATTGGGACACTACATGCACGTATGAGACTCCAAGTAAAATCCAACCTCATACATCTAACGGAGGTATGTACAACCTTATGGAAGATTATGATCTTTAAGTCAAGTTTGCATCTTTAGTTAGAAAAGTCGAGGCACTAGAATTGAAAAAGAGGTCAATTAAAATCTATTCAAGACATTGCGTGTTAAATTTGTGAAACAAATGAACACTCAACCAATGACTGTCCAACTTTGCCTTCTTTTAAGTAATGTCTCCATGAACAAGCCTATGCTTTAAACAGTTTGCAAAGGCCCAATCATAACCCATACTCGCAAATATACAACCCTGGTTAGAGAAATCATCTAAATTTTAGTTGGAAGAGTAACAATGGACAAACTTCACAACCACAGTTTCAAGTACACCATAATTTTCAAAATTCTTATGGATATGGCCCTCCTTATGCTCTACCTCCTAGAAGAAATTTTAAGGAAACATTGGATGCATTTATTGAAAAGCAAGAGACAATCAACACTCAACTTGCTCAAAGTATGATAAATTTTAAAGATACTCTTGTAAAATTCACATTTGTTCTCACTTTTCAAGAGAAAGGTAAGTTTCTATCTCAACCACAGCAAAATCCCAAGGGGTAATACAATGCAAATGCAAGTAGTTCTGGAAGTCAACACATGAATTAAGTCAAATCAGTCATCACTCTTCGCAGTGGTAAGTGACACGACTGAAAGATTGATGTCTTCTCCCAAGTGCAGGAGTGTCGAAGTAATAAATAACCCGGCAAGACCGGGGTCGAACCACATGGAGGTTATTTGTACAAATTATAAATAACAATAATACAACAACAATAACAATAACAATAACAACAACAACAATAATAATAACAATAATAATAATAATAACAATAATAATAATAATAATAATACTAATAATACTAATAATAATAATAATAATAATAATAATAATAATAATAATAGAGAAGAAGAAGAAGATGATGAGAACTTGGAGATGGAAAATTAATGTAAGGATTAAATAATAATAATAACAAATGTCAAGGTTAGAGGTTCCACTAATGGTATATCAAACAAGTATAGTATAAACTCTTATTATTGAATTGGAAACCACACACAAAGGAGGTTCCAATCAGATTATATATTGTTAACATGATTACATTAGTCATCTTATTCAATTAATGCTAATACTTGTAAATCTCATCAAGCATTCATGATTATAACTTATGTTAACAACAAATCAAGTTCCTTTCATAGCTCAGGTGTCGGTTATACCATACATTATGGGCTATGAAAGTGCCAAGCATTTGTTGTACCAAGTGTTATACAACATAAATCAAGATTAATCATTTAACAAGCAAAGTATTAAAGAGTAAACAAGATAACAAATATAAAACATGTTAGTATCAAACATTAAAGTCCATATTAAGTTTACATTATACTTATTCTCACACCATTAGTGTAACCTTTTCACCTTGACATAATTAACTTAGCTAGACATAATGAAAGAAAGCAAAATAGATAAACAAAATAACAACATAAAAGTTAACTAAGTAAAGGAAAGGAAATGAAAGGCATAAACTTGATATTAATGAAAGCAAAGCATAAACATTACAAAAAATACAAAGAGAGAAAGCAAGAGCATGATCTTGATCTGAAAATCAAGATGCCTAAATGCATGGCAAATGCCTCCTTTTATAGGCCAAAATTGGGAACTATTGATTTGATGACTAATTGATAAGTGGGTGGCCAACTTTTGACTTGGTGACAATCCTTATCTTCTATTGTCTGCCCAAAACTTCATTGATAATGTAAAAATTGGAGACAATTGTCTCAGCTTTCTTGTGTAAAAAATTTAGCTCATTTGGACTTCTAGAACTCCAGATATAGCCAAAATACTGAATAGTGCTCGGGCTGGAAGACAGATTCGGGCTTCTTTGTTGTTGTTACAATTTGGACTTGAAAATGGCCTTTTTAGATCTTGGGCTCCATATGAAAGTTGTAGGCCTATGTCTTACCTTTCCATCCATATAAATTGGACCTAAATCTGAGATATATAGCTCCAGATATGACCCAATTACCAAACAGTGTTCCGGTTTGGATTGCACCGACATCTCTTTTCTAAGTTTGGCCATCTCTTTATCCTTGCAATTTAAGTTCTTAAAGTCATCAATCAATCCTTTCATTTATATGATAGGCCTGCATTTAAAATGAACATTTACCACAAATTAAAGGTATCTTATATTATTAGATATATTATTATAAAACATGCTTTGGTTAAGGAGTTATTGATACTTCAAGTGCAAAATGATGATATAAAACCATGATAAAAATGCACTTTTAAGTACTAATCAATAAGGTTATTGGAAAACCCACTCTTGAACCTTATGAGAAAGATGATGAGTCAATCTTTAAGGGAAAGGAAGGGGTTGAATTTGAATATTGCAAGGAAGAGACTGATTCTTCGCCAACACTTCCATTTTCTCAGGCCATGACCAAACAAAGTGAAGTTAATCAAGATTATGACATCTTTGAGACTTTCAAATAGGAAGAAATCAAGGATGAAAAAGATGCCAGAAATGTTGTCGAGGATCATTTGTCAAAATTGATAATAGATTCAATATCCGATATCACACCAATCGATGATTACTTTCTTGTTGAATCTTTACTTTCTCTTAATTCAATGCCTTGGTTTGCTAAAAATATCAATTTTCTTGCTTCAGGATTTTTACCAACTCATTCGGATAACCAAGACAAAAGAAAGTTTTTGAGTGACATGCAAAACATTTATTGAGATGACCCTTACTTATTCAAATATTGTCCTGATCAAATATTTCAAAGTTGCATTCCTGACAATGAGGTAAGTACTGTCATTAAATTTTATCACTCTAAGGCATGTGAGAGTCATTTCTCATCAAAGAAAACAACTGTAAAAATCTTACAATGTGGATTTTATTGGTCCATCATGTTCAAGGATTCAAATGCATTCTGCAAAATCTGTGAAAATTGTCAAAAGGTGGGATTTATTTCAAAATATAGAGAGTCTTTAGATAATCTTTTATTGACTTTTAAGTCTCATCATAGTGGGATATATGTATTGTGCAATTCATGACTTATAAACCCATATTCTATAAAGAATATGCTCGACATAGTCTTGGGAATCTGACTAAAAAAGACCCTGTTTATCAATTTTTAAGAAAACTAGATAGAAAGCCTATCCCTGACCCATAAAGGGCGTTTAAGCCATTCATGGACGTAAAACCAAGGGAAGGTGTGAGCCACAATCACAACTATGATTTTAGTCTTAGTTTGTAAAAATTTGTGTCTTTTAGTTTTATTAATAGAGAATAATATTTGAGTTTTTTTATTTCTTATATTTGTTTAAGCGTGTTTCAGGTTTGTTAGTAGTTGTTGTTTTAGGTGATGTTTTCTATACTCTATTTTTCTACCTTAGAACATCGACGACTATCTTTCTACATAGTGGAGAAAGGGTTGTAGTTGATATTAAAAAAAAAATTTAATTATGTTTTCTATTTCATAAACCATATGCAAAATTGTTGTTACTAAGATGACAAAGTAAGGAGGAATTTTATTAACTCTTGACACGTATCTTGGTTAACATTTTTCAATGGTTATTTGCAATATTCATAACAAGGTCTATCATAATACTTCTTGAAACATTCAGGTGCACAAACTCTTGCATTGTTATCACTTAATTCTCCTTATATACTCATTTAACATGTACTCTTCAACCTTAATTTTCACACACATACTTTAACATATGATTGTGAGTTGTACATTGAATTATTATATTATTTATGTTCTTTTGTTAAAGGTAACAACTAAGAGAAAGGGATAGCATATAATTTGCAAAAAAAACAACAAAAAAAATGATAATAAAAATGTAGATAAGTTTGGTTTTATAGCTTTCCTAGCCTAAGCAATTAAGCCTAAAGGGGTATTTTAACAGCTAATACCTTAAAGTCAACTGACTTGGGAGCTATTGGCCCAACGCTTGTTACGTGGGTTGAGGAGAAAAGCTTAAGAGAATCAAACATTACATTATCTACGTATCAGTATCTACAACCCGAGTTACTAAGCCTGTAAAGGTGTTTCAACACCTAATGCCCTAAGACTAATTGGCATGTGAGTCATTAGCCTAAAGCTCATTAAATGGGTTAAAGATGCATTGTGTTTTAAGTTACATGTATATATATATATTTTAAATAAAAACAAAAAAAAAAGAAAAAAAAATCTCAACTCAAGAAAGTTAACCTTAAATATTAAAACAAAACATTTATTTTCTTCCAAGTTGATTGATACTTAAAAGTGTATTTTTATCAAGGTTTTATATCATCATTTTGCACTTGAAGTATCAAAACTCCTTAACTAAAGCATGTTTTATAATAATATATCTAATAATATAAGATACCTTTACTTTGAGGTAAATGCTCATTTTAAATGCAGGCCTATCACATAAATGAAAGGATTGATTGATAAATTTAAGAACTGAAATTGAAAGGAGAAAGAGATGGCCAAACTTAGAAAAGAGATGTCGGTGCAATCCAAACCGGAACACTGTTTGGTAATTGGGTCATATCTGGAGCTATATATCTCAGATTTAGGTCCAATTTATATGGATGGAAAGGTAAGACATAGGCCTACAAATTTCATATGGAGCCCAAGATCTAAAAAGGCCATTATCAAGTCCAAATTGTTGCAAAAACAAAGAAGCCTGAATCTGTCCTCCAGCCCGAGCACTGTTCAGTATTTTGGCCATATATGGAGTTCTAGAAGTCGAAATGAGCTGAATTGTTTACACAAGAAAGCTGAGACAATTTCCTACAATTTTCATGTTTTCAAGTGGCTCCAATTTTGACGTTATCAATGACATTTTGGGCAGACAAGAGAAGATAAGGATTGTCACCAAGTCAAGAGTTGGTCACCCACTCATTAATTAGTCATCAAATCAATAGTTCCCAATTTTGGCCTATAAAAGGAGGCATTTGCCATGCATTTAGGCATCTTGATGTCCAGATCAAGATCATGCTCTTGCTTTCTCTCTTTGTATTTTTTGTAATGTTTATGCTTTGCTTTCATTAATATCAAGTTTATGCCTTTCATTTCCTTTCCTTTACTTAGTTAACTTTTATGTTCTTATTTTGTTTATCTATTTTTCTTTCTTTCATTATGTCTAGCTAATTTTATTATGTCAAGGTGAAAAGGTTACACTAATGGTGTAAGAATAAGTATAGTATAAACTTAATATGGACTTTAATGTTTGATACTAACATGTTTTATATTTGTTATCTTGTTCACTCTTTAATACTTTGCTTGTTAAATGACTAATCTTGATTTATGTTGTATAACACTTGGTACAACAAATGCTTGACACTTTCATAGCTCATACTGTATGGTATAACCGACACCTGAGCTGTGAAAGGAACTTGATTTGTTGTTAACATAAGTTATAATCATGAATGCTTGACGAGATTTACAAGTATTAACATTAATCGAATAAGATGACTAATGTAATCATGTTAAGAATCTATGATCTGATTGAAACCTCATTTGTGTGTGGTTTCCAATTGAATAATAAGAGTTTATACTATACTTGTTTGTCATACCATTAGTGGATCCTCTAACCTTGACATTGTTTGTTATCATTATTTAATCCTTACGTTAATTTTCCATCTCAAAGTTCTCATCAACTTTTCTTCTTCTTCTTCTTTATTATTGTTATTGTTGTTGTTGTTATTATTATTACTATTACTACTACTACTACTACTAGTATTATTATTATTAGTATTATTATTATTACTATTGTTATTACTATTATTATTGTTGTTGTTGTATTACTGTTATTTATAATTTGTACAATTAACCTCCCTGTGGTTCGACCCTGGTCTTGCCAGGTTATTTATTACTTTGACACTCCTACACTTGGGAGAAGACATCAATTTTTTCGTCATGTCAAGTTTTTGGCGTCGTTGCCGGGGAGGTAAGTTTTGTATAAATTATTGATGTAATCATATTATTCGATAGTTTCACCCATATTTACCTAATGTTTTGTCCATGTTTTATATGTAAAATGCCTTGATATTCTTTGTTTTATGTTTTGAAGGCACTTTTGGATGAAAAATGCAAAAAGGAGTAAATTGAAGATAATTGGCAGATTTGAAAATGCCTTGATATTCTTTGTTTTATGTTTTGAAGGCACTTTTGGATGAAAAATGCAAAAAGGAGTAAATTGGAGATAATTGGCAGATTTGACGTTCAGTCGATGTTTTGTGCAGAGTGTGAGTTCTAGAGATCAAAATGAAGTGATTCCAGTGGCTCTAAAAAGCTAACATCCATACCTTTCTGGAAATGTAATGCAAGAAAAATACAAAGAGGAAGATCATGGAAATCACATCCTTCAAAGTCAAATCTCGTATTCTGCCACTGTTGACCTTTGTCCATTCAAAATTCCATATCTGGAGCTATAGAAGTCCAATTGATGCAAACGCAATGTTTTTGGATTCCTGACTCAAAGGTCTAGAAACGCTCCACGTTTCAGCCAAAAAAGATGTCAGATGAGGGCGATATGATTTTTCAAAGATGACAACTGAATTCTGCCAGCAATCAGGTTTCGTGAAGAAATGAGTCCAAATTATGTTTCGAAGCTTCTAAACTATCATCCAAGTTATAATTTCAGCAATTTAGGCCCTCTAGTAAATCAATCTAGAAGGTCAAGAAAAGTAGCCACCAACCTCAATCCACCAACCTCAAATCACCAACCACAAACCAGCTGCAAGTTGGAATGCTGCCATTGTCAAAGAAGGAGGCTACAATGGTGGGTTGTTTGTGGTGACTACTAATGTCAAAGTTTGGCATGTTTGGCAGCCATCATTATTGATAAAGAAGCAAGAGGAGTTGCCATTGAAGCCTATATATAGACACCAAGAGAGCCAAGAAAGGAGAAGAGGGAGTGTAGTAGAATCAAAGAAAGGTGGCAGCAGCCAGAAGTGAAGAAACACAAACTCTCCTCTCTACATACTAGAAATAATGCTTTCTTTTATCTTTAGGAGTAGTTGTTCAATAGATATGCAAGGCTAAGCTCTTTTCTTGGTTGCAAGGACGCAAAAACTTTCAGATTTCAAGAACTGTGAGATTTATTCTTCCATTTATTTTCAGTTTGTATTATGAATGAGTATGATTGTTTTCCTATGCATATTTTCTATGATTGTTGTTGATAATTGCTAGAGCGGACTCTAAGTTATTATTGTGAACAATCTATTGCTAAGTTTGGTATCAAAACCGGAGTTAGGGTATATAAACTTGTGAAGCAACTAAGCTTGATAATTGTGGCGGAACAACGTTATTAAACTTAGGGAAAACATTCGATCAAAGCAACACAAGCAGACAACTTGGTTGTTAAGATTAATGAATTTATCTAGATCTTAAGGCTGCCATTAGATTAAATCATTAGTGCGGACACTGTGATTATTTGTTGGTTAGGGCTAGTTATACGGCGGATCCGTTAATTAACCAAAGTTAAGAAAAGATAAAAATTTAGAATATAAACTGGAGTTTCGTTTCAAGGATCGGTTCTGATTTCTGTAGGTGGATGTGTGCTTGTGACCAAGGTTTGTTTTCTTGATAAATTTCAGTTTTAATTGATTGTGTTCACTGGTTTAATTTCTTCCATAGTTTAAATTATCACAAATCAAAACCCCCCAATTGCATAACGTATAGCATAAAAATCTAAACTAAATCTTCCTCATGGGATCGATCCCTTGCTTGCTCTATACTATCTTGTGTGTTTTAAGCTAGGGTAATTAATTTGTGCGACCGCGACATCGCAACAAATTTTGGCGTCGTTGCCGGGGAAGTAATTTTAGTTAATTCTTGTGCTTGTACTGTTATTTTTATTTGCTGTGATTATTATTTATTATTCAGAAAAAAAAAACAAAATTGTTTTTGCTTGCGGCGGTATTGTTCACTTGCCGCAACGGTACTGTTCAAAACAGAATTGTTTGTGGAATTAGGGTTCGACCTTTTGTTTCTTGAAGGGAAATGACGTTTTGAACAAGACTAGTGGTAAACCACTAACCCTACCATTTCGAGGTCAAATTCCACTGTTATCTAAGGTTTTTAGGCAGTTTTAGTTTCCTAGTGTTGGATTTTCATATAATTTGCATTATTTTTCGTCTCTTGTGTGGTTTCTTTCTTTTGAATTTTCTTAGCAATTGATGCCTGTGACCCGTTCTACTAATCAAATTCAAGTGCAGGTTGATTTTGAAATAAAAAGCACTTTACGCAGGTTAAGAAAGGAAGCTCGCCTCAACACCATGGCTATTGCACGACAACAAACACTCAAGGAGCTTGCTGCTCCTAACGTGGAAAATCAACCACTGTGCATAAAATATTGATAATAATGTAAACTTTGAACTCAAATCTGGTTTTATACATTTAATGGTCTTGCAGGAGAAGATCCACATACTCATCTCAAGGAGTTCCATATGGTTTGCGTTGACATGAAACCGAATGGAGTTGATGAAGAACAGGTTAAGTTGAAAGCTTTCCCTTTCTCTTTAAAAGGGGCAGCAAAGGCATGGCTTTTCTCTATTCTCCCAAGATCTATTGAAACTTGGAATGCCATGAAGAAGATTTTCCTTGAGAAGTATTTCCCAGCATCTCGAGTTGCCAACATAAGGAAAGAAATATGTGGGATTCGACAATCTCATGGAGAGACACTCTCCGAGTATTGGGAAAGATTTGAGCAACTGTGCATTCAATTTCCTCATCATCAAATACCCGATCAGTTGCTCATTCAATATTTCTATGAAGGATTAATGCGTACTAACCGTAGTATCATTGATGCTGCAAGTGGAGGCGCATTGATGGATAAGACATCCGAGGCTGCACACCAATTGATCTCAAACATGGCAGCCAACTCAAAACAGTTTGACACTCGTGGAGACTTCTCCAACAAACGAGTAAATGAGGTAAGCATTTCTAACATTGAGAATAAAGTTAATGATCTTACTTCTCTTATGCGTTCTTTGGCTTGTGGAAATGTGCAGCAGGTGAAAGTTTGTAGCTCTTTACAAGGGCATGCTTCGGATATGTGCCCAACAATGCTAGAAGATTACATTGAACAAGCTAATGCAGTTGATGGAGCATTCAACGGATAACCCCAGCATAAATATGATCCCTTTTCCAACACGTACAATCCCAGATGGAGAGATCATCCCAATTTACGTTATGGCAACCCATCCCAACAAGGCAATCAAGGCCGACAGTTCCATCCCAATGGATTTCAGCCCCAACAAAATTATCAAGCAAGACAACCCCCTCCATTCACAAACTCCAATGTTATGGGGTCGTCATCCAATGATGATCTTCGTGAGATGATGAAAACTGTAGCTTCTAATACTGTTACCTTGCAACAAAATGTCATGTCTTTTCAACAGGAAACAAGGTCAAGTATTCACAACTTGGAGAAGCAAATGGGGCAAGTAGCTTCAAGTGTAGGGCAATTGGAGGCACAAATGAATAGAAAATTGCCTTCCCAAGCATTGAATCCAAAAGAGAATGTTAGTGCGATCATGCTGAGAAGTGGGAAAGAACTTGAAGAGAAAAGGTCAAAACAAATTGAGATGGAGGAAGAAGAAGAGATAGAAATTGAATTGAGTACAAAGAAGGAACATCATCCTTCTCCACAAACTAAAAAATCGACCAACACTCCAAAGGTAACTCCTCACTCAATGAATTCCAGTTCTAAAGCAATTCCACCCTTTCCTGTTAGTTCTTCTAGGTCAAAGAAAGAGGACAAAGAAAAAGATATTTTAGAGGTTTTCAAGAAAGTAGAACTCAACATTCCTTTGCTTGATGCTATCAAGCAAATTCCCAAGTATGCCAAATTTTTGAAGGAGTTGTGTACTACCAAGAGAGCTTTCAAACTGAAAGGTCATGAAATGGTAAGTATGGGTGAAGTTGTGTCTGCTGTTGTTCAAAAGAATATGCCTTTAAAGCAGAAGGACCCAGGTGCGTTTACTATCCCATGTGTTATTGGTAATGCTAGTTTTAAAAGAGCTTTATGTGATTTAGGTGCATCCATTAGTGTTATGCCTAAACATGTTTATGATTCTCTTAGTCTGGAACCTTTGAATAAAACTAGCATTGTAATACAACTTGCAGATCGTAGTTTTGTTTACCCACTTGGTGTGATAGAAGATGTCCTAGTCAAGATTGATAGTTTGGTTATTCCATGTGATTTTTATATTCTTAATATGGAACATGATTCTTGTGATTTATTAACCAGCACTCCTATATTGTTTGGGAGACCATTCTTGAAAACTACCAATACAAAAATTGATTGTGGTAAGGATACTTTGTCTATGGAGGTAGGAGATGAAAAGATTGAATTTAATTTTCATGATGCAATGACATATCCTTATAACAATGTTTATTCTATCATATGTTATGACCAAGTTGATAAGTGTATGCAGCAGGTTTATGATTTTGATAGCGAAGATGGATTAAGCATAGCTTTGAGCTATGGCTATGATTTTACCAAGATAGAAGAGATGGAGAGGCCTATATGTGTTCCCCAAAATGTGCATGAATCAGCATTGGCTTTACAAGCTTCGCAAATTATCCTTCATGATGCAGGAGTCATCCCCCCCATCACGGACAGTGAATGGGTGGCGTCTATCCTTTTGGTACCTAAAAGGACTGCCACCATGTTGAGAGAAAAACAAAATGAAGCTTACGAGAATGTAAGGATTTACAAAGAAAAGACTAAGAATCTTCATGATCGAATGCTTACAAGAACGGAATTTCATGTTGGAGACAAAGTCCTTCTTTATCATTCGCGTTTGAAACTTTTTCCTGGAAATTTGCGCTCTCGTTGGATTGGACCCTTTGTTGTTTCTAATATTTTTTCTTATGGTGCAGTTGAAATTACAAGTTTAAAAACTAGCAAAGTACTCAAGGTCAATGGACATCGTTTGAACCCTTTCTATGAAGGTTGGACGGTAGAACTCACCGCTTCTATAGAGTTAGCTGAACCAATCTATGAAGAATGAGCGTGCCACATGTCAAGCCAATGACATAAAACAAAAGCGCTTACTGGGAGGCAACCCAGCACAAAAAAAAATATATATCAGATTTGCTTTCTTTTTCCTTATCTTTTACTTTTTTGTATTTTAATTTATTTTCTGTCATTCTCTTATGTTCCTTTGCTTTTATTTCAACATTGAGGACAATGTTGTGTTTTAAGTGTGGGGGTATTGGGAGAATTTTTATTTTCTTATTTTAGTTTTCTTTGTTGTTCAAAAAAAAATAATCATGTTTGATCTTTTTAACTCCCATTGGTTTTTGAGAATATGAGTATTATGTATGAGAATTAATTGAGATAGATGAAGAGATAAATCAAATGAAAGAGTATGCATGCAAATTTTAAGGTTTAATTGGTTTAGGGATTGACTTTGAGAATATGCCATGTTGATTTTATAGTGTTATACCACTGCAAGTTTTTGAGCCTTCAACATTGTATTCTTTGAGTGTGCATTCTTTCAATGATATGTATCTCTAGAACTTGCTTCATATCTTATTGAGATTATATTCCATTACAAATATACATGAAGATGATAAAGGCATTAGGAATTTCAATCAACTGAACCAAAAAGCCAACCTAAAGCATATTATCCTTAGTGAGCCCCTTTTGAGCTTATTTATCTTTTCTTTATCCATGTATAAGCCTTAACTTTATATATGTTTTCCTTTTCCCCTGGCCAAGGATTAGTAGAGCATATACTTGTGATATTTCATGGAATTATGGTTGGAAATTATGTGAAAAGATAGAAGAAGTGATGCTTGATCAAAAGATGAGCAAAATTACAAAAAAAAAGAAAAAAAGAAAAAAAAGAAGAAGAAAAAATGTTCCTTTATGTTCTTAAGATTTTATGCTTAAAAACAAAAGCAGTTAAGCATTGGTGATTAAAGATGAAAAATTTATGAGCTTTGATGGAATATCTTGTTTGAAATATCATTTTTCGGAATGCTCTACTTTCTTTGATTTGAACATTTTCTTTTACTCTCTTTTACCTCACCTTAACCTTAGCCCAATTACAACCGAAAAATAAGACCTTTTGATTCATGCATTGTTTGTAATATATTAATAATGGAGATGAGATTGAAAAGCAAGCTTATGGTAGAACATACTCTTTGATTGAATTTGAGAGATTTAGACACATAAACCCTAAACACATGAGTGTTGGAGTGTATATCAATGAGAGGACCTATCACTTTGGCATGACATAGATTTCATTTAAATACCGATGATTGATTGAATTTTGAATTTTGCATGTAAACAAATTCATAAAAATTTATTTATTTTATTCTTTTTTATTATATTCTTATTTATAATGCCTGTACTCTTGGACATTGATGGGAGATTAAGAGATTGATCATGGTTATTTTCAATTTAATTTTATTTATCCTTTCTCGAGGACGAGAAAGAGCTAAGTGTGGGGGTATTTGATGTAACCATATTATTCGATTGTTTCACCCACATTTACCTAATGTTTTGTCCATGTTTTATATGTAAAATGCCTTGATATTCTTTGTTTTATGTTTTGAAGGCACTTTTGGATGAAAAATACAAAAAGGAGTAAATTGGAGATAATTGGCAGATTTGACGTTCAGTTGATGTTTTGTGCAGAGCGTGAGTTCTAGAGATCGAAATGAAGTGATTCTAGTGGCATTAAAAAGCTAACATCCATACCTTTCTGGAAATGTAATGCAAGAAAAATAAAAAGAGGAAGATCATGGAAATCACATCCTTCAAAGTCAAATCTCGCATTCTGCCACTATTGACCTTTGTCTATTCAAAATTCAATATCTGGAGATATAGAAGTCCAATTTATGCAAACTCAATTGTTTTGGATTCCTGACTCAAAGGTCTGTAAACTCTCCAAATTTCATCCAAAACCGATGTCATATGAGGGAGATATGAGTTTTCAAAGATGACAACTGAATTCTGCCAGCAATCAGGTTTCGTGAAGAAATGAGTCCAAATTACGTTTCGAAGCTTCTAAACCGTCATCCAAGTTTTTATATCAGAAATTTAGCTCCTGTAAATTAGAGTTTGAAGATTTCATGCAAGGCTATTTCTCTTTTTTAGGGAAAATAGTTATTGAAGTACTTAAATGTCAATTGTCAACTTAAGGGAGGACTACTTTGTAAATTAGGAACTAGGGTTTCTTAGCATATAAAAAGAAAGAGAAAGAGGAGAGAAGGGGGGCAGCAGCCAGAAGTGAAGAAACACAAATTCTCTCCTCTACAAACCCAAGCAACCAGAAGTTAAGAAACACAAATTCTCTCCTCTACAAACCCAAAAAATCATGCTCTCTTCATTATTTAAGAGTAGTTGTTCAATGGTTATGCAAGGCTAAACTCTTTTCTTGGTTGCAAGGACATAACAAACCTTCGGATTTCAAGAACCGTGAGATTTATTCTTCCTTTTATTTTTAGTTTATATTATGAATAAGTATGGTTGTTTTTCTATGCATATTTTCTATGATTGTTGTTGATAATTACTAGAGCGAAACTCTAAGTTATTATTGTGAACAATTTATTGCTAAGTTTGATATCAAAACCGGAGTTGTGATGTATGAACTTGTGAAGCAACTAAGCTTGATAATTGTGACGGAACTACATTATTAAACTTAGGGAGAACACTCAAATATCTAGTTCTTAGGGCTGCCATTGAACTAAATCATTAATGCGGACATTGTGATTGTTTGTTGGTTAGGGTTAGTTATACGGCGGATCCGTTAATTAACCAACATTAAGAAAAGATAAAAATTCAGAATATAAATTGTAGTTTTGTTTCAAGGATCGGTTCTAATTTTCGTTGGTGGATGTGTGCTTGCAACCAAGGTTTGTGTTCTTGATAAATTTCGATTTCAATTGATTTTGTTTGCTAGTTTAATTTCTTCCATAGTTTAGATCATCACAAATCAAAACCCCCGAATTGCATAATGTATAGCATAAAAATCTGAACTAAATCTTCCTTGTGGGATCGACCCCTTGCTTGCTCTATACTATCTTGTGTGTTGTGTTTTAAGCTAGGGTAATTAATTTGTGCGACCATGACATCGCAACAAATTTTGACGTCGTTGCCGGGGAAGTAATTTTAGTTGATTCTTATGCTTGTACTGTTGTTTTTAGTTGCTGTGATTTTTTATTTATATTTTTGAAAAAAAAAGAGAAACAGAATTTTTTCTTGCGGTGGTACTGTTTATTTGCGGTGGCGGTACTGTTCAAAATAGAATTGTTTGTGGAATTAGGTTTCAGCTTTTCTTTTCCTGAAGGAAAACGACTTTCTGAACAAGACTAGTAGTATACTTCTAGCCCCATCCTATTGAGGCCAAATTCCATTTTTTTCTAAGGGTTTTAGGTAGTTTTAGTTTTCTAGCGTAGGATTTTCGTACAATTTGCATTGTTTTCGGTCTCTTGTGTGATTGGTTTCTTTTGAGTTTTCTTGATGATTTATTCCAGTAACCTGTTCTACTAATCAAATTCAAGTGCAGTTGGATCTCGAAATAGAAAAAACTTTACGCAGGTTACGCAAGGAAGCTCGCCTCAACACCATGGCTATTGCACGACAACAAACACCCAAGGAGCTTGCTGCTCCCAATATGGAAAATCAGCCACTATGCATAAACATTGACAATAATGTAAACTTTGAGCTCAAATATGGTTTTATACATTTGTTACCAACATTTAATGGTCTTGCAGGAGAAGATCCTCATACTCATCTCAAGGAGTTCCATATGGTTTGTGTTGGCATGAAACCGAATGGAGTTGATGAAGAACAAGTTAAGTTGAAAGCTTTCCCTTTCTCTTTAAAAGGGGCAGCAAAGGCATGACTTTTCTCTATTATCCCAAGATCTATTGGAACTTGGAATGCCATGAAAAAGATTTTCCTTGAGAAGTATTTCCCAGCATCTCGAGTTGCCAACATAAGGAAAGAAATATGTGGGATTCGACAATCTCATGGAGAGATACTCTCCGAGTTTTGGGAAAGATTTGAGCAACTATGCATTCAATGCCCATATCATCAAATACCTGATCAACTGCTCATTCAATATTTCTATGAAGGATTGATGCCTACTGACCGTAGTATCATTGATGCTGCAAGTGGAGGCGTATTGGTGGATAAGACACCCGAGGCTGCACGCCAATTGATCTCAAACATGGTAGCTAACTCAAAACAGTTTGGCACTCGTGGAGACTTCTCCAACAAACAAGTAAATGAGGTAAGTATTTCTAACCTTGAAAATAAAGTTAATGATCTTACTTCTCTTGTGCGTTCTTTGGCTTGTGGAAATGTGCAGCAGGTGAAAGTTTGTAGCATATGCTCCTAACAAGGACATGCTTCGGATATGTGCCCAACAATGCAAGAAGATTACATTGAACAAGCTCATGCAATTGATGGAGCATTTAACGGATGACACGACTAAAAGATTGATGTCTTCTCCCAAGTGCAGGAGTGTTGAAGTAATAAATAACCCGGCAAGACCGGGGTCGAACCACAGGGAGGTTAATTGTACAAATTATAAATGATAATAGTACAACAACAATAATAATAATAATAATAACAACAATAATAATAGTAATAACAATAATAAAAACAATGATAATAACAATAATAATAATAATAATAATAATAATAATAATAAAAGAGAAGAAGAAGAAGATGATGAGAACTTGGAGATGGAAAATTAATGTAAGGATTAAACAATAATAATAACAAATGTCAAGGTTAGAGGTTTCACTAATGGTATGTCAAACAAGTATAGTATAAACTCTTATTATTCAATTGGAAACCACACACAAAGGAGGTTCCAATCAGATTATAGATTGTTAACATGATTACATTAGTCATCTTATTCAATTAATGCTAGTACTTGTAAATCTCGTCAAGCATTCATGATTATAACTTATGTTAACAACAAATCAAGTTCCTTTCATAGCTCAGGTGTCGGTTATACCATACAGTATGAACTATGAAAGTGCCAAGCATTTGTTGTACCAAGTGTTATACAACATAAATCAAGATTAATCATTTAACAAGCAAAGTATTAAAGAGTGAACAAGATAACAAATACAAAACATGTTAGTATCAAACATTAAAGTCCATATTAAGTTTACACTATACTTATTCTTACACCATTAGTGTAACCTTTTCACCTTGACATAACTAACTTAGCTAGACATAATGAAAGAAAGCAAAATAGATAAACAAATTTTTTGCCTTGACATAATTAACTTAGCTAGACATAATGAAAGAAAGAAAAATAGATAAACAAAATAACATAAATAAGATAAAAGTTAACTAAGTAAATGAAAGGAAATGAAAGGCATAAACTTGATACTAATGAAAGCAAAGCATAAACATTACAAAAAATGCAAAGAGAGAAAGCAAGAGCATGATCTTGATCTAGAAACCAAGATGCTTAAATGCATGGCAAATGCCTCCTTTTATAGGCCAAAATTGGGAACTATTGATTTGATGACTAATTGATGAGTGGGTGGCCAACTCTTGACTTGGTGACAATCCTTATCTTTTCTTGTCTGCCCAAAACGTCATTGATAACGCCAAAATTGGAGCCACTTGAAAACATGAAAGTTGTAGGCAATTGTCTCAGCTTTCTTGTGTAAACAATTCAGCTCATTTCGACTTCTAGAACTTCAGATATGGCCAAAATACTGAACAATGCTCGGGCTAGAGGACAGATTCAGACTTCTTTGTTGTTGCAACAATTTGGACTTGAAAATGGCCTTTTTAGATCTTGGGCTCCATATGAAAGTTGTAGGCCTATGTCTTAGCTTTCCATCCATATAAAGTAGAACTAAATCAGAGATCTATAGCTCCAGATATGAACCAATTACCGAACAGTGTTCCGGTTTGGATTGCACCAACATCTCTTTTCTAAGTTTGGCCATCTCTTTATCCTTTCAATTTCAGTTAAATTCATCAATCAATCCTTTCATTTATGTGATAGGCCTGCATATAAAATGAATATTTACCATAAATTAAAGTTATCTTATATTATTAGATATATTATTATAAAACATGCTTTAGTTAAGGAGTTATTGATACTTCAAGTGCAAAATGATGATATAAAACCTTGATAAAAATGCACTTTTAAGTACTAATCAATAGACAGCTCCAGCGTAAATATGATCCCTTTTCCAACATGTACAATCCCGGATAGAGAGATCATCCCAACTTACGCTATGGCAAATCATCCCAACAAGGCAATTAAGGCCGACAATTCCATCCCCATGGATTTCAGCCCCAACAGAATTATCAAGCAAGACAACCCCCTCCATTCACAAACTCCAATGTTATGGGGTCGTCATCCAATGATGATCTTCATGAGATGATGAAAACTTTGGCTTCTAATATTGTTACCTTGCAACAAAATGTCATGTTTTTTCAACAGGAAACAAAGTCAAGTATTCACAACTTGGAGAAGCAAATGGGGCAAGTAGCTTCAAGTATAGGGAAATTGGAGGCATAAATGAATGGAAAATTGCCCTCCCAAGCATTGAATCCAAAAGAGAATGTTAGTGCGATCATGCTGAGAAGTGGGAAAGAACTTGAAGAGAAAAGGTCAAAACAAATTGAGATGGAGGAAGAAGAAGAGATAGAAACTGAATTGAGTACAAAGAAGGAACATCATCCTCCTTCACAAACTAAAACATCGACCAACACTCCAAAGGTAACTCCTCACTAAATAAATTCTAGTTTTAAAGCAATTCCACCCTTTCCTGTGAGTTCTTCTAGGTCAAAGAAAGAGGATAAAGAAAAAGAGATTTTAGAGGTTTTCAAAAAAGTAGAACTCAACATTCCTTTGCTTGATGCTATCAAGCAAATTCCCAAGTATGCTAAATTTTTGAAGTAGTTGTGTACTACCAAGAGAGCTTTCAAATTGAAAGGTCATGAAATGGTAAGTATGGGTGAAGTTGTGTTTGTTGTTGTTCAAAAGAATATGCCTTTGAAGCAAAAGGACCCAGGTGCGTTAAATATCTCATGTGTTATTGGTAATGCTAGTTTCAAGAGGGCTTTGTGTGATTTAGGTGCATCCATTAGTGTTATGCCCAAACATGTTTATGATTCTCTTAGTCTTGAGCCTTTGTATAAAACTAGCATTGTAATACAACTTGCGGATCGTAGTTTGGTTTACCCACTTGGTGTGATAGAGGATGTCCTAGTCAAGATTGATACTTTGGTTATTCCATGTGACTTTTATATTCTTAATATGGAACATGATTCTTGTGATTCATCAACCAGCACTCCTATATTGTTTGGAAGACCATTCTTGAAAACTACCAACACAAAGATTGATTGTGGTAAGGATACCTTGTCTATGGAGGTAGGAGATGAAAAAATTGAATTCAATTTTCATGATGCAATGAAATATCCTTATAGCAATGTTTATTCTATCACATGCTATGACCAAATTGATAAGTGTGTGCAGCAAGTTTGTGATTTTGATTTCGAAGATGGATTAAGCATAGCTTTGAGCTATGGCTATGATTTCACCAAGATAGAAGAGATGGAGAGGCACATATGTGTTCCCCAAAACATGCACGAATCAGTATTGGCCTTACAAGCTTTACAAACCGTTCCCCATGGTAATGTCTTTATTGATTTATTACTTTCACATAAAAAGCTTTTGCCATCTATTTTACAGACCCCCAAGTTAGAATTGAAACCTTTGCTCGATAATTTAAAGTATGTATTCATTGGCGACAACAATACACTTCCCGTTATCATAGCAAAAGGTTTAACAAGTATACAAGAGGAAAAACTTGTGAAGTTGTTGTATGATCACAAAACGGCCATTGGATGGACTTTAGCTGACATCAAGGGCATTAGTCCCTCAATGTGTATGCATCACATACTATTGGAGGACAACGCAAAACCAATAAGGGAAATGCAAAGGAGGTTAAACCCACCTATGATGGAGGTAGTTAAAGCTGAAATTTTAAAACTGTTAGATGCAGGAGTCATTTACCCCATCACTGACAGTAAATGGGTGGCGCCAATCCATGTGGTGCCCAAAAAGACCGGAATCACGTTGGTGAAAAAAAAATGATGAGCTCATTCCTACTCGCATCTCGAGTGGATGGAGAATGTGTGTTGATTACAGAAAGCTCAATCTTTCTACACGCAAAGATCATTTCCCATTACCATTCATAAATCAAATGCTTGAACGCCTAGCAGGTAAGTCTTTTTATTGCTTTCTTGATGGATATAGTGGATACAATCAGATTGTTATTAATCCTGAGGATCAAGAAAAAACTACATTTACTTGTCCATTTGGTACATATGCATATAGGAGAATGCCTTTTGGTCTTTGTAATGCTCCTGCAACTTTTCAAAGATGCATGATGAGTATTTTTTCTGACTATGTTGAAAGAATAATCGAGGTTTTTATGGATGATTTCACGGTGTATGGTGATTCTTTTGATAAATGTCTAGAAAATTTATTTTTGATCCTAAAAAGGTGCATTGAAACAAACCTTATCTTGAACTATGAAAAATGTTATTTTATGGTAGACCAAGGAATAGTTCTTGGGCATGTTGTGTCTTCACGTGGATTACAAGTTGATAAAGCTAAGATAGATGTTATTTCATCATTGCCTTACCCCTTATGCGTGAGGGAAGTTCGTTCTTTTCTAGGTCATGCAGGTTTCTATCGACGCTTTATCAAAGATTTCTCGAAGATTACAGCATCTTTGTGCAGACTATTAGCCAAAGAAGTGGATTTTGTGTTTGATCAAGCCTGTAAAGATGCCCATGATGAGCTTAAGAGACGTGTCACATCTGCCCCTATTATCCAACCACCAAATTGGGATGAACCTTTTGAGATAATGTGTGATGCGAGTGACTATGCGGTAGGAGTTGTGCTTAGGCAAAGAATTGGGAAGAATTTGCATGTTATCGCCTACGCTTCTCGCATGTTGGATAGAGTACAATGCAATTACCATACAACTGAAAATGAACTTTTTGCAGTGGTGTTTGCTCTTGAAAAATTCAGGTCATATCTACTTGGTACAAAGTCATTGTTTTTACTGACCATGCAGCTCTCAGGTATCTTTTGAAGAAGAAGGAGTCCAAACTAAGACTAATTAGGTGGATCTTGCTTTTACAAGAATTCGATCTTGAGATCAAAGACAAAAAAGGTGCCGAAAACCATGTGGCTGATCACTTGAGTCGACTGAGGACCGAGGATATTCCAACTGAAACAATAAGAGAAACATTTCCTGATGAACAGTTGTATATGTTGCACTCCTCTACAAGACCATGGTATGCTGATTTGGTGAACTATTTAGTCACCAAAGAATTCCCTCCAGGTTTGTCTACATCCCAAAAGGACAAGTTACGAGCTGATGCTAAATATTATTTTTGGGATACTCCTTACTTGTGGAAATTTTATGTGGATCAAGTAGTAAGGAGATGTGTACCACAGGATGAATTTCATTCCATTCTCACTTTTTGTCATTCTCATTCTTGTGGTGGGCATTTTGGAGCAAAAAGAACAGCCCACAAGGTACTTGAAAGTGGTTTCTATTGGCCTTCTATTTTTAAAGATGCATATCACTTCTGCAAATCATGTGAAAAATGCCAAAGAACAGGTAATATCACTTATAAAAATCAAATGCCTTTAACAAATATTCTTGTAAGTGAAATTTTTGATGTTTGGGGTATTGACTTTATGGGTCCATTTCCTTCTTCTTTTGGAAATCTTTATATTCTTCTTGCTGTTGATTATGTGTCCAAATGGATTGAGGCGAAAGCCACATGAACTAACGATGCTAAGGTTGTTTTAGATTTTGTCAGGACTCACATATTTGATAGGTTTGGCATCCCTAAAGCTATCATCAGTGATCGTGGCACTCATTTCTGCAATCGTTCCATGGAAGCATTGCTACGTAAATATCATATGACTCATCGAACATCCACAGCATATCATCCGCAAACGAATGGCCAAGCTAAAATTTCCAATCGAGAAATCAAGTCCATTTTGGAGAAAACAGTGCAACCTAACCGACGAGATTGGAGTCTACGCCTTGGAGATGCACTTTGGGCTTATAAGACTGCTTATAAATCACCTATAGGAATGCCACCTTATAGAATGATTTATGGGAAAACATGCCATCTACCGGTGGAGCTTGAACATAAAGCTTTTTGGGCCATTAAACAATGCAACATGGATTATGATGCTGCTGGGATTGCAAGAAAATTGCAACTGTAAGAGTTGGAAGAAATTCGAAATGATGCTTACGAGAATGCAAGGATTTACAAAGAAAAGACTAAGAATCTTCATGACCGAATGCTTACAAGAAAGGAATTTCATGTTGGAGACAAAGTCCTTCTTTATCATTCGCGTTTGAAACTTTTTCCTGGAAAATTGCGCTCTTGTTGGATTGGACCCTTTGTTGTTTCTAATATTTTTTCTTATGGTGCAGTTGAAATTACAAATTTAGAAACTAGCAAAGTACTTAAGGTCAATGGACATCGTTTGAAACCTTTCTATGAAGGTTGGACGACAGAACTCACCGCTTCTGTAGAGTTAGCTAAACCAATCTATGAAGAATAAGCATGCCACATGTCAAGCCAATGACATAAAACAAAAGCGTTTACTGGGAGGCAACCCAACACACAAAAAGAAAAATCAGATTTGCTTTCTTTTTCCTTATCTTTTATTTTTTTTGTATTTTAATTTATTTTCTATCATTCTCTTATGTTCCTTTGCTTTTATTTCAACATTGAGGATAATGTTGTGTTTTAAGTGTGGGGGTATTGGGAGAATTTTTATTTTCTTATTTTAGTTTTCTTTGTTGTTTTTTTTTTAAAAAAAATTGTGTTTGATCTTTTTAACTCCCATTGGTTTTTGAGAATATGAGTATTATGTATAAGAATTAATTGAGATAGATGAAGATATAAATCAAATGAAAGAGTATGCATGCAAATTTTAAGGTTTAATTGGTTAATTGGTTTAGGGATTAACTTTGAGAATATGCCATGTTGATTTTATAGTGTTATACCACTGCAAGTTTTTGAGCCTTCAACATTGTATTCTTTGAGTGTGCATTCTTTCAATGATATGTATCTCTAGAACTTGCTTCATATCTTATTGAGATTATATTCCATTACAAATATACATGAAGATGATAAAGGCAATAGGAATTTTAAAGCATTTGAACCAAAAAGCCAACCTAAAGCATATTATCCTTAGTGAGCCCCTTTTGAGCTTGTTTATCTTTTCTTTGCTTTATCCATGTATAAGCCTTAACTTTATATATATTTTCCTTTTCCCCTGGCCAAGGATTAGTAGAGCATGTACTTGTGATACTTCATGGAATTATGGTTGGAAATTATATGAAAAGACAGAAGAAGTGATGCTTGATGAAAAGATGAGCAAAATTACAAAAAAAAAAAGAAAAGAAGAAGAAAAAATGTTCCTTTATGTTCTTAAGATTTTATGTTAAAAGAGCTTAAAATCAAAAGGAGTTAAGCATTGGTGATTAAAGATGAAAAAATTATGAGCTTTGATGGAATATCTTGTTTGAAATATCATTTTTTGGAATGCTCTACTTTCTTTGATTTGAACCTTTTTTTTTACTCTCTTTTATCTCACCTTAACCTTAGCCCCATTACAACTGGAAAATAAGACCTTTTGATTCATGCATTGTTTGTAATATGTTAGTAATGGAGATGAGATTGAAAAGCAAGTTTATGGTAGGACATACTCTTTGATTGAATTTGAGAGATTTAAACACATAAACCCTAAACACATGAGTGTTGGAGTGTATATCAATGAGAGGACCTATCACTTTGGCATGGCATAGATTTCATTTAAATCCCGACGATTGATTGAATTTTGAAGTTTGCATGTAAAAAAATTCATAAAAATTTATTTATTTTATCCTTTTTTATTATATTATTATTTATAATGCTTGTACTCTTGGACATTGATGGGAGATTAAGATATTGATCATGGTTATTTTCAATTTAATTTTATTTGTCCTTTCTCGAGGACGAGAAAGAGCTAAGTGTGGGGGTATTTGATGTAACCATATTATTTGATAGTTTCACCCATATTTACCTAATGTTTTGTCCATGTTTTATATGTAAAATGCCTTGATATTCTTTGTTTTATGTTTTGAAGGCACTTTTGGATGAAAAATGCAAAAAGGAGTAAATTGGAGATAATTGGCAGATTTGATGTTCAGTTGATGTTTTGTGCAGAGCGTGAGTTCAAGAGATCGAAATGAAGTGATTCTAGTGGCATTAAAAAGCTAACATCCATACCTTTCTAGAAATGTAATGCAAGCAAAATAAAAAGAGGAAGATCATGGAAATCATATCCTTCAAAGTCAAATCTCGCATTTTGCCACTATTGACCTTTGTCTATTCAAAATTCAATATCTGGAGATATAGAAGTCCAATTTATGTAAACTAAATTTTGTTGGATTCTTGACTCAAAGGTCTATAAAATCTCCAACTTTCATCCAAAAACAATGTCATATGAGGGAGATATGATTTTTAAAAGATGACAACTAAATTCTGCCAGCAATCAGGTTTCGTGAAGAAATGAGTCCAAATTACGTTTTGAAGCTTCTAAACCGTCATCCAAGTTTTTATATCAGCAATTTGGCTCCTCTAAGTCAGAGTTTGAAGATTTCATGCAAGGCTATTTCTCTTTTTTAGGGAAAATAGTTATTGAAGTACTTAAATGTCAATTGTCAACTTAAGGGATGACTACTTTGTAAATTAGGAACTAGGGTTTCTTAGCATATAAAAAGAAAGAGAGAGAGGAGAGAAGGGGGGCAGCAGCCAGAAGTTAAGAAACACAAATTCTCTCCTCTACAAACCCAAAAAATCATGCTCTCTTCATTCTTTAAGAGTAGTTGTTCAATGGTTATGCAAGGCTAAGCTCTTTTCTTGGTTGCAATGACATAACAAACCTTCGGATTTCAAGAACCGTGAGATTTATTCTTCCTTTTATTTTCAGTTTATATTATGAATAAGTATGATTGTTTTTCTATGCATATTTTCTATGATTGTTGTTGATAATTGCTAGAGCGAAACTCTAAGTTATTATTGTGAACAATTTATTGCTAAGTTTGATATCAAAACCAGAGTTGTGATGTATGAACTTGTGAAGCAACTAAGCTTGATAATTGTGGCGGAACTACATTATTAAACTTAGGGAGAACACTCAAATATCTAGTTCTTAGGGCTGCCATTGAACTAAATCATTAATGCGGACATTGTGATTGTTTGTTGGTTAGGGTTAGTTATACGGCGGATCCGTTAATTAACCAACATTAAGAAAAGATAAAAATTCAGAATATAAATTATAGTTTTGTTTCAAGGATCGGTTCTAATTTCCGTTGGTGGATGTGTGCTTGCAACCAAGGTTTGTTTTCTTGATAAATTTCGATTTCAATTGATTTTGTTTGCTAGTTTAATTTCTTCCATAGTTTAGATCATCACAAATCAAAACCCCCGAATTGCATAACGTATAGCATAAAAATCTGAACTAAATCTTTCTTGTGGGATCGACCCCTTGCTTGCTCTATACTATCTTGTGTGTTGTGTTTTAAGCTAGGG
>NW_011506361.1:0-2255 GCF_000495115.2 Populus euphratica
AATCAAAAAAACACCAACATCATCTTTAACATTTTCTAAAAACCCAACAATACATATTATTTTCGTGTTGAGCCCCTAAAAAATTAAACCATCTTGAACTAAACTCCAACATATTTTTTTTTTATAAGTTTTATCATAATTTTAAAATCTAACTTGATCTAATTTGATGTGATAAGTCAATTGGATCTAGAATTGAAATCATGTTATACATAAGATAAAATTAAAAAAAAAAAGATAAAACTTGAATTCATCAAACAAAACCAAGTAAAAAACTTAATTTTAATATGTTAACTATTTATTTTTTTAACAAAAATAATGTTATTTTGTTTTATAAAAAATAAATTGAGAATCAACTTAGAATGACTTAATGATACAATAAAAAAATTTTAATCAGGTCTTAATTGAAATTTACTATTAAATTCCGATTAGATTTAATAACTATGTTCCCCAATACCCACTTTATCATCACTAATAGTGTGTTTGGTAGTGTGGTAACGGTTGCTTTCTAAATAATTTTTTATGCCGAAATGCATGTTAATGATTTTTTTTATTTTTAAAAAATTATTTTTAATATCAGCACATCAAAACGATTCAAAACATACAAACCATATTAAATTTTAATAAAAATAAAAATTAATTTTTTAAATTTTTTTTTAAAAACACATATTAAACAAATAAATTTTTTTAAATTTTTTTAAAAACAAATCATATTTCCAAATAATTTCTAATTATTGCCAGCACCAGCTACCGCACACACGGCGGCAAAACACCAATACTCGCTGCCCGACAATAAGAAGGGAAAAGGAAAGCTTTCTAAAGCTCATAGCACTTTAGAAAATGGCACAAGTTATTGGCTTGTGAAGACAGATTTCTTGTTTTGGTATTGCATTTCATTAAAGCATGGACAGCTATTTAAATGCCATTTGCTACCTAGACAGTGCTATGGAGAGTGTGACTGTGGATGAGCCAATAACTTTACAAGGAAAATTAAGAGCCGGTTTTATAGATGCTGATATCTTTTAAAATATTTTTTATAGAAATATATTAAAATAATATTTTTTATTTTTTAAAAAATATTTTTAATATTAGTATATTAAAATAATCTAAAAACATAAAAAGAATTTTGTTTTTTTTAATAAATAGGTTGCAAGTAGCTTAACTTATAAGGGTTGTTGGCAGTTGGCATTTGACACAAGTTCACCGTCACCCTTGTTACATCTATTTCCAGTGCAAAAGAAAAGAGAACGTAGAAACGAGAGAAGGGGAGAAGTGAGATTGAAAGAAAGCTTGGGGGAGTAGGGCGGCTGAGTTTGAAAAGTTTATATTTATACTTTATTGTTTTTCAATTTGATTTAATTGGTTTTAGATTTTTAAAACTAAAACTAAACAGAAATAAATATGTTTTAGACTTTCTTTCATTTTTCCGATTAGTTTTTTATGGTTTATTTTATTTATTTTTTAACTAAAATGTACTGAGTTACGTTTTGTCAGTATCTTATATGTAAAAAAAAAGAGACAGAAAATAAATCTGTTTTATATACTTTTGAAGCCGGTCTCAAAACAGGATGTCAGAAGGCCAAAACCTGCAATTCTGAAGAAAAGTTATTTGGATACCCACGACGGCGAATAAGTTTAAAAGCAGCAAAACCAACAAGCAACAGGGCAGAAGTCTTTACGAGGATTTATTACAAATTCTCTAAAACATCTGGAAAAAATAATGCAGTTTTCTTTTTTATATTTTTTTATTTTATCATTTATTTTTTTATTTTTTAATATTAAACGGGTTAAGAATTTAGTATTGTAATCTTTTTCTTTAAAATATTACGGATTCCTACAATATTTCTTGATTTTTTTATGAATTTTTTTAAATGGTTTTTATTGATTTTATTTTTTTATATTGAACTGGTTGAGAATTTTATTTTATAGATTTTTTTTTAAGACACTATTAATTATTATACTATTTCCACACATGATTTTTATTTTGATATAGTGTTTTTCCATATATTTTTTTAAATTATATTTGTTGAGTTTTTTTTGTAATATTAAACTTGTTGAAAATTTAACTTTAATTTTTCCCACATGTTTTTTTAATTTTTTTTCCAAAATTATCTTCTTTTTTATTTTATTTTTTTGCTTTTTCCATAATTGTTTTTATTGATTTGTTTTTTAATATGGAGCTAATTGAGAATTTAGCTTTGTAGTTTTTTTAAAAAACATTGTGGATTGCTATATTGTTTTTTCATATGATTTTTTTA
>NW_011506351.1:0-2269 GCF_000495115.2 Populus euphratica
ACTGGACTGGTCGGGTAATGGTCGGGTAAAAGGAACTAGACTTGAGTGCATAACACGCCCCTTCGAGGGAGGTTTGGGAGGTGACAACAAAGAAACTGCATGGCAGTAGGATGAAATGCCTGTATGAAGGCCTGGGAGCTACAAGGCCCAGCCCACACTTCGTTACAGTGAGATTAAGATAATTATCATATAAAAAAGTGAGCGTCATCATTTTTTTCTATATCCGAAAAAATATTAAAAATAATAATTAAAAAAATTTACTAGTATATTATATGAAATTAATCGACTACTATATATATTAATTAATAAATAAAAAGTTAATGCAGCTTATTTGATGTACAGACTAAGAGTGAATTTATTGACTTATTTTAATAATGATCTGATTAAAAAAATTTCATCCCATCATCCTTTTACCCTTTACTTTGCCCTAACTTAATTACAAAACAATGAATTGTCACAATATTTAATAAAAAAAAAATTAGAAAATAAAATGAAAATATAATGATATATTATATTGATTTAGATTAACATGAGATTTACAATTTGGATAATAAATATAATTATAATAAGTTAATCAAGTTGGATAATCTATCTCTTTTTTTTTCCTTCTTGTATTCTCTTCCTGGTTGGGTCTTGATTTGGTATTAATTGACCAATGATTGTATTAAATATAAAACTAAATTAAAGAGTTGTAAAATAATTATAAATAATATTTAAAAAGTATGACATATTGTATTGATCTTGATCAACCGAGTTAATTCAAGAAATTCACAACCTAGAACATGGACATAGTCCAATTATATAACCCATTTGGGTAACATGTCTTTTTCTTTTTTCATTCCTTACTCTCTTCCTAGCTAGCCTTAATTAGCCATAACATGTGACGGCATCAAACTCTCAAAGTGGTTTCAACAATCTTATTTTTCCCTCTCCTTTTCCTTTCTTGTCTTGAGATTCATGCGACAGAAAAAAAAACATTGTAGTTATTTATAATATTTTATATGTGCATGCATAATATTTTATACTTATACTTTAGAAAAAATCTTTTAGTTTTAGTCTTTACGGGAATGTATGCGGGACTAAAATAGCAAAAACAAACATATTTCTTTAAGTTAAATTGTAATAATGGATGAAATTGTATTTTTTTATATTTTAAGTTAAATAAAAAATAGATCATTCATAACAAAAAAAAGTTAAATTAAAGGACAAAAAAATATGTAAAAAAAAAGTCAAAAAATTATAGCTAAATCGTTGAACCTGTAATCTAAGTCATCGACTCAGCCAAGTCTAATGACTTTTTTTTTCTATTTTATTTTTACTTCAATATTTAATAATACAAATGTTAAAAAAGCTTAAAAAAAGTTTGACACACTAGCCTAAGGTTTTTAAAAAAGAGCTCAGACATGGGAGCTTTTAAGTCCAAGTCAACGCATCTGAACATGTCATATTTTTTTAAAAAAAACTTTTTAAGAGTTGACATGTAATACATCTCTATTTGTTTTAAATAATAATAATTAAATGCACATTGCTTGTTGAGATAGACATTATATCATTTGTTTGTTTAGATTCCAATTATTACTATGGTAGTTGAAAAATTAGGAAAAATAACCTTTTGTCCTAAGAACTCATTTTCTAATCTATTTTAATATAAAAACATTTTATAAATACCTTTAGAATATCTAGAAATCAATTTATCAATCTAAAAATACAAAAATAGTCAAACCAGGTTAGATTTTTTTTTCTCAACTTTGATCTATTTAATAAGAAAATAATTAGGTCTTGAATAACACCTATCAAATTACTTTTATCACAAATTTATAAGCACTAAAATTAATCATTTTAGATGGTTAGAACAGACAAACATAACAATTTTTTCTCTTAACAATGGGAATCTAGCGATGCTCTTTTCCTCACATCTAATAAACTAAAGACTTAAAAATAATAAAAATAAAGTTTTGTGTAAAAATTGAATTTGAAAAAATAAGGATAAAAAATATATAATTTTGGAAATTAGAGTACCGAATTGAAACTTCCAGGCCTTCTCCACCTACTCCCAGCACTAGTTTCATATTGGTCCTCTTTTTTTTTCAATTTTTACGCTAGTTGAGTATTCGGTTTAGTACATGGACACGTCATAAATTAGATGCAAATACCAAGGCTATGGTGGAGGGGACAATAGGGTCCCTTTTCAATTATTACCCACTACGATCAATCTTAGGATATCCTTCTTCCTAAAAGACTAGCCATATCCAAGCAAGTCACTGCAACT
>NW_011506391.1:0-2231 GCF_000495115.2 Populus euphratica
AAATATTATGTTATTAATAAAATCAAAAGACACAAGTTTTTACAAATAAAAATTCAAATCGTAAATAAGAAATGACAAAACACAAATATTATGTTATTAATAAAAAGAAAAGACACAAATTTTTACAAGCTAAGACTCAAATCGCAGTTGTGATTGTGGCTCACATCTTCCCTTGGTTTTACGTCCAAGAACGGCTTAAACGCCCTCTATGGGTCGGGGATAGGCTTCCCATCTAGTTTTCTTAAAAACTGGCAAACAGGGTCTTTTTTTAGTCAGATTCCCAAGACTATGCCAAGCATGTTTTTTATGAAAATGGGTTCCTAAGTTATGAATTGCACGATGCTTATCTCGACTATGATGAGACTTAAGAGTCAATAGAAGATTATCTAAAGACTCTCTGTGTTTTGAAATAAATCCCACCTTCTGACAATTTTCACAGTTTTTGCGGAATGCATCTGACTCCTTGAATATGATGGGCCAGTAAAATTCACTTTGTAAGATTTCTACAATCCTCTTTTTTGATGAGAAATGATCCCCACATGCCTTAGAGTAACAAAATTTAATGAAATTACTTACCTCATTGTCGAGAATGCATTTTTGAAATATTTGATCAGGACAATAATTGAATAAGTAAGGGTCATCCCAATAAAAATTTTGCTCGTTGCTCAAAAATTTTCTTTTGTCTTCAATACTCCAATGAGTTGGCAAAAATCCTGAAGTAAGAAAATTGATATTTTTAGCAAACCAAGGCATTGAATTAAGAGAAAGTAGAGATTCATCAGGAAAATAATCATCGATTAGTGTGATGTCGGGTGTCGAATCTATTGTCACTTTTGATAAAAGATTCGCATCAACCTTTTCGATGCCTTTTTCATCCTCGATTTCTTCCTGATTGGTCATGGCATGAGAAAATGGAAGTGCTGGCGGAGAATCAGTCGTTTCTTTACAATTTTCAGATTCAACCCCTTCCTTTCCCTTAGAAATTGACTCATCATCTTTCTCATAAGGTTCAAGAGAGGGTTTTTCAATAACCTTACCACTGCGTAGAGTGATGACTGATTTGACTTGATCCATGTGTTGACTTCCATAACTACTTGTATTTGCATTGTATTGCTCCTTGAGATTTTGCTGTGGTTCAGATGGAAACTTACCTTGCTCTTGAAAATTAAGAGCAGATGTGAATTTTGCAAGAGTATCTTTAAAATCTGTTATGCTTTGAGCAAGTTGATTGTTGATTATCTCTTGCTTTTCAATGAATGCATACAAAGTTTCCTCAAAATTTCTTGTAAGAGGTGGAGCATAAGGAGGTGCATATCCATGATAATTTTGGAAATTATGGTGTGCTTGAAATGGTGGTTGTGAAGTTTGTGCATTGTTGTTCTCACTCTTCCAATTGAAATTTGGGTGATTTCTCCAACCAGGGTTGTATGTTTGGGAGTATGGGTTGTGGTTGGCCCTTTGGAAACTGTTTAAAGCATGGGCTTGTTCATGGAGACATTCCTTAAAAGAAGGCAAGGTTGGACAATCGTTGGTTGAGTGTTCATTTGTTTCACAGATTTGACACACAATGTTTTCAACAGATTTTAATTGACCACTCTTTTTTAATTCTAGTGCCTCGACTTTTCTAGCTAAAGATGCAAATTTGGCTTGAAGGTCATGATCTTCCCTAAGGTTGTACATACCTCCACTAGATGTATGAGGTTGAGTTTTACTCGGTGCCTCATATGTACCCGTAGTGTCCCAATTTTGAGCATTTTCAGCTAACAAGTCTAAGTACTCCATTGCTTCATCAGGGTCTTTATCTTCAAAAGTTCCATTGCACATCAATTCAACGATTTGCCTATCTTTAGGTGTTAACCCTTCATAGAAATGTGAAACCAATCTCCATGTTTCAAAACCATGATGAGGGCAAGTACTAAGCAAGTCTCGATACCTATCCCAACATTGGTAAAATGTTTCTCCTGGTTTTTGAGTGAAAGTGGTGATTTGTCTCTTGAAAGAGTTTGTTCTATGAGATGGGAAAAACTTCTTTAAAAATTGTTGTTGCATTTCATCCCAAGCACGAATGGATCCTGGTCTTAAATTTTGTAGCCATGTTTTAGCTTTATCTTTTAATGAAAAAGGAAAAAGCTTTAATCTGATGGTGTTCATGCTACAATTTAAATTATTATATGTGTTGCACACCTCCTCAAATTCCCTTAAATGCAAGTATGGATTTTCTAATTCCAAAC
>NW_011506365.1:0-2252 GCF_000495115.2 Populus euphratica
ATCTAACTTCAATATCAATCTTGAATTTTAACCCTTTTTTTTATTATAGCTCTTGGTTTTAATATTTTTTAATTTATCCCCTAATTTATCATTACATTTTCAATTTCACTACTAATTTCAGCTAATTAAATCTCGAAAGTTCGGTATTTCTTTGAAAAAGGTTATTGGCTGTGAATTTCTTCAATTTATTTCTTAATTGATCCAAAAACTTTGATTTTCTTACGACTTTATCATTAATTTGAATCAATTTACTTTGTAAAATTTTAGTTTTGTCCTCTAAAATTTCAATCTTCTCAATTAAGCCCAAATTAGGCCCCCAAAATTAATTTGATTTATTTAAATATAATTAAATCAAATTAGTTTATTAAAAATATAATTATATTTCTGGACTAAATTTTTATGCATATTCATTTAAAAATCATTTAATTTGATCTTAAATTTATATTATCTCTCTAGTTTTAGGTAAACAGTATATGATTAAACTCATAATTCCATCCAAAACTCCAGCTTGATTTTATATAATAGATTTTGAGGAATAACTAAAAAATAAGTCATGATAGTTGTCCTCCTCTTTATAATGCTTACGACAAAAAGTCTTATAAAAGATTTTAGATAGTAAGTTTATAAAAAAGAAAAAGAAATGGGGTAGTGGACTTACCAAATCAAGAAATTGTCAATTATTTAAAAATGAGGGCCTGAAGACGTACATTTAAAAGGGAAAAAAAATAGCTAGAATGTGTATTATCTGAGTGATGATACAAAAGCATACTTGAAAACAAAAAATATAGGGTTAAGAAAGCATACTACCTTAAACCAAGTTAGAAAAATATGTCAAGAGATTTTTTATAAAATTTCAGCTTGATCTAACAGTCATATTAAGAGTTATTATTGATATTATAAAACTAGATAATAGATAATTTTCTTATCATTTTATTAATTAATTTATCATGATTTTCAAAATAATTCACTAAAGACTCCTATTTATAATCGTAACAATATTTTTTTTCTTAGAGTTTTCACTATTTTTAGTTGAAATAGCATGAATTTACACGTGGTTTATATTGGTGGGTCATTGTTACTTCTATGTAAAACCATACATTACTTTATTTAAAATTTCACTCCATTATTATTATTATTATTATTATTATTTTCTAACCTTTTCATCTCAATTTATAAAAATTTCTCCTTTTAAAATATTATTTTACTTTATTAGAAGTTTACTAAATCATTAGTTACCACTTCAGGTACTGATTTTATTATTTTATTTCATCTAATATTTAAGTTGATTTACTAGGGTTTTTTTTATCCCACATTATGACTATTCTCCCTTTTAATCTACCACTTTATGTTTTGTTTTTGAAGATTATTGTAATTACCACTGATTTGCAATTTTTTTGGGTTGAGGGTTTACAATGCAGTTAAATTATTTATTTTTAATATAAAAAATATATAGATATTACTAACATGTTCTCTGGTAAAAAAAACAAATTGTGTAGAGGTTAATTTAATGTTACCCAATAAACTTCATGGGTCCAAAGACAACCAAACAACCATTACAAATATGATTTGATTAAAAAGATTTTAAGATGATATTTTTAAAAAAATATTGATATAAAAATATATTAAATTAACACAATTAAACTCGGGTTAACCTATCAAATTCGCAACCTAGATCATGTGATCGAGATAACTCCATAAAAAAAATTCAAAAAATTATAAAATCTAATTTTCAATCAATCCATTGTTTAATGATGAAAAAAAATTAATTAAAAAAAAACCGAAATACTAACAACTCGAGTCAACCCGGGTTAACATGCCAAAACTCGCAATCCACGTCATCTAATTAGGATAACTCTATAAAAACTAAATTAAAATAAATTTTGAAACTTAATTATCAATCAATCCTATATTAATTGATTTTTTTAATTGAATAAAATTTAAAATTTTAATATTATATCAATTTTTATTGTATTTAGTTTTTGAATTGAACAAACCATGTTAATTTGGATACATACTGCATTCATTTGTAACAAAAGTGTGTTTTTTTATTATTAATATGAGTATTTAAATCAATTTATAAATATTTTAATTAATCTTATGAGTTCTAAAAATAATAATTATATAATTTTTATTAATAATATTTATAAAACTTGAACTATTTTTTTTTTTTAAATCTAAAATCTAAATAATTAAACGATATCTCTATGTATACTTAACGAGAGGTGTCCTATTCCAGATTCCAGAGTTATTGC
>NW_011506452.1:0-1412 GCF_000495115.2 Populus euphratica
AACAAAAAAATAAAAATCATATTTAAAATAAAAAAAACCGACAAGACACCTTGAAATTTTGTATAGATCAACATTGTAAACCCTTGACCTCAAATGGTAAATTAGTGCTAGAAATGGTACATTTTGATTGAAAAATGATAATTACAAAGGAAAATTATTATACATTAACTTTAACTTTAGTAGTTTAACTTAAACTTCAAATGAAATAAAGTAATAAATCGGTATACGAAATGTTAACTAAGACACAAATCGTATAAATTTTCTAAATGGGTAAAATAATTATCTAATGGAAATTTTGTATAAATTAGGGTGAAGATAGTTGTATAATAATAATAATAATAATAATAGAATGGAATTCTAAATAAAAAAAAATACATGATTTTACATGCGCTAATATAAGCCCTATGTATAATCGCGTTATTTTTACCGAGAATGGTAAAGACTCTGAGTGAATTTTTATGATGATTATGAATGAGAGTCATCAATGAATTAGTTTAAAAAATTATAATGATTATATAAAATAAAATGGTATGAAAAATTCAAATTTTAGTATAAAATTATTTATTTTCTAATTGTATGGTATCAATTTAATTATTTGATCAAGATAAAGTTTTATGATTAGTCTTTTGATATATTTTTCTATTTTAGGTTAAAATTTTATAACAATTCTAAAAGATCTTACAAGACCAGCAATAGTCAAACAAAAATATAAAAAATAACACTTGTACTTATTAATGATATTGTTGTAATTTTAGCCAACCTTTTCTCCTTGCAACTATTCTGACCAAGAACCATTAAACAATAAAATATTATTTATTATTCTTCATTCTTATTTAAATTTTATGTTTGTTCTTCAAAGAGTTTAGGCTAGAAAGAGTATAAAAATAATTTTTACTTAAAAGACACCAAGCTAAAAAAAAATATTATAGAGAAAAGATAGTTTTAAGTTTTGAAAGTTAATGAAAAAAATAGTGCAATAATTGAAGAGGATGGAGAAAATATGGGATTTGTTGTGAGAAACACACTTTGTTGATTGTTTTGATATTGGTAAGGTGTTTCTACCCAATAAATTTCAATTTCTTGTTTGGTTTTTATTAGTAATTGGAAAGCCTGTAATTCTTAAGACGAGGGTTTATATGGGTTTTTATGTGGTAATGATAATTGAGCTATATATTATTGTTGTTGGGTTATTTAAATGCATGAAAATGATTTGAAATGGTCATATTGTACAAAAAATTAAAAAATCCCTAATTTGGAATTATAGGATTCATGAAGAAAGTTGAGGAAAAAAGTATATTGGTAAAAATTGATTTAACAATCATGGAATGAGTGTTAATTAGAATAAAATTATGGAATAAATTGATTCAAATTAAAGGGGTTTTAGCATACCAATTGTTGACCATTGTAGGGAA
>NW_011506452.1:1468-2149 GCF_000495115.2 Populus euphratica
GTAGGGAAATTTTAAAAGATATGAAAACTTGATTATACGGTATTGTTTTGATGTATTGATGATTATAAAAATACTTGAAAATTGTTATGTTGTGATTGATATTTTAGGAAATGATGATCGTTTTGGAATGTTCATTAAACATGTGATAAAATGAGTATAAGTATTTGAAAATAAATACGTGTTATTGGCACTAAAACGTTGACAAAACTAAAAATCATGAAGTTATGAGTTTTGGTTAGACTTTTTAGTATGTTATATGAATTAAAGAACCTACAAGAGTTGTTATGATTACTGTATAAGTGAAAAATGGCCTCTCGTGGTAGCATTAAATGGGAGAATATTTTCTAAAAAGTTTTGAAGCAAATTTGTTTCTTCTTCAACTTTGCAATAAACTTAGATCTAAATATGCAAGTTTGTTTTGAGAATTTCTAAAAATATACAACTTCTGATAAACTCACTCATAGATTTGGAGCCTTTAATATTAAATATTTGTTAGTATTATTATAGTTTTCAAGTATAACTGAATATTTTTTATAATACAATTTATATTTTTAATTTTCTTTAATGGAGGAATTGATTTTTGATAGACACCCTTATACTTTCATGTATTTATAGGATGATCTTCAATCTTTTTATAACTCATAAGGTATATAATCTAATTTCTTGTAAAGTATTTTCATT
>NW_011506352.1:0-583 GCF_000495115.2 Populus euphratica
TAAAAAATTGAAAAGTATTAAAAAAATCTTAAACGAGCGAGTCTGGTTTAATTATTTATATAAACAATAAAATAAATTGGTATTTTTTAATAGTTTGGATAACAACTCTATGTTATAACTCAAGTGATGGTAGTCCAAAGATGTTAGATTCAAACAATATGACAACAATATTAATTTTAATAGGATAAATGAGCTGTTATTCTGGCCTGATTATTTGCAAGAAAATAGTTTTAATTTTGAAAAATAATTTAAAAAAATAAGTTTTGAAAAAGTAAATTATTTTTTGATATTTGATAGTATTATGAAAAGTAAGTTGGAAAATACTTTTCAGAATTTAGTTATGTTATTGAAAATGAGTTAGGAAATAACTTATTAATATTTTATTTTTTTAAAATTTATTAAAATAATAATAAACAAATCTTATAAATTAAAAAGTTGAGTGAGAATGGAATTAAAAAAATATAATTTCATAAATTATGTCAAATAAAATAAATAATAATTAAAATAATAATAATTAAATTTAATAGATAAAAAATTAAAAGATGATGAAATTAAAATAATAATAATTACAATTTCATAAATT
>NW_011506352.1:613-2266 GCF_000495115.2 Populus euphratica
AAAATTTGATAGATAAAAAAAATTAATTTAAAAAATAAAAAAAAACAAATAAGGATCATAAAAATAAGGATCATGGTAAATATAAAAATCAAATTTTAAGGGATGAATTTGAAAAAAAAATAACATAAAATATATAACAATTAAAAATTTAAAGACCAAATTTGATATAATCAATAAATAATATTATATTTTTAAATTATTTATAATTTTTGTTGATCAACTTTTTTAATAGTAAATAAATACAGCAAAGTTTAAAAAATAATTTTAAAAAAAACAAACAAAAATATATTACCTTGTAAAAAAAAACTACATGTCCAAACATGTGAGTTCAAAAAAGGCCACATGCTTCAGCTTTGTAGCAACACCTTACATTTCAGTTATTTTTTTTTATCATTTGTTCTTTTTTGTTTAAATTGATAGTTTAATCAATGTAAAGTTTTTGTTTAATTTTATTTTTTTAATATTAAATTAATAATAAATTAATTTTTATATTTTTTATCATATAAAAACATAATTTGACCTAGTCAAGGTCACAACCTTGATTGTGAGTTTAGCAAACCATTTAGGATTAACTGAATATTGTTTTTTTTTTTTGTTTTTTTTTATATTTTTTGTGTTGATAATATTAAGTTACAATAACTTTTATATGATATAATTTTAAAACATTAAGTGAAAAATTAGACTAAGAATGTTTTAGTTTGAATTATTAAAGTAAGTTTAATGATAATACTAAAATATTTTACATGGTCTAAATATTTATTTTTTTATATTTAAAACAATTCCGATTCAGGTCATAGCAATAACGCGAAAACTAGTAAAAACTAACACGTGAAGTAAAGAAAGTCAAGGAGGGCAATTGACCTTGTTTGTCAACAACGATGTTTTAATTAAGTATTAATTTTTGTTAAAAAATTTAAAAAGATAAAGTGACAATTTAATTGATTTTTTTATCACCCTACTTGCATTGATTTTTTATTTTTTATGTTACGTGCAAAGCTTTGCAACTTACTTTCATGAAAAAAAATACCATTTAATTAAGTAGGAAATACATTGTGTTTTTTTAACACCTATCATTTCCATTATATTACCTGGCTATTATAAATAAAAGACTTTTAAATATTTTAAGTTATGAATGGTATATATTTTGAATATAATTCAATAATCCATACAGTTGCTTAGAAACTATTTATATATAAAAAAGTCAATAGCACCCACCTATTTCTCATCTTCTTCCTTAGCTATTTTTAGTACGCTGCCACAATCATTGTTGAGAGATAGCTGAGCGGCTATTATCAATTTCTATTCTTAATTTTTTTTATTAGTATAAATATTTGAATCAATATATATATATATATATACCTCAACTAATTTTATAAATTTTAAAATTAATATTCATTTAAACTTTTAATGACTCTAACCTCTAAAAAAACAAATCTAAAACATAACCATACACCCCTGAATAATTTTAATCTTACTTTCTTGGTTGTCACACATGTAGACATTCTAGAAAATACAGATTTCTCGGAATTCACCCCGGGAAAAAAAAAAAGGAAAGATATTACCAAATAAATATACTTGGTTTGAATAGTTTTTTTCTTCCCTTTTATCTTGTCGGCCAGTGAAAAACCGGAACCCACAGGAAGAGGCTAGGGT
>NW_011506417.1:0-2201 GCF_000495115.2 Populus euphratica
AAAAGAAACAAGAGAAAAGAAACAAAGTTATATACAAGAAAATAGAAAAGAGAAAATAAAATAAATATTATAATTTATACAAAACTTACCTTCCCGGCAACGGCGCAAAAAACTTGACATGACTAAAAGATTGATGTCTTCACCTAAGTGCAGAAGTGTCAAAGTAATAAATAACCCAGCAAGACCAGGGTCGAACCATAGGGAGGGTAATTGTACAAATTATAAATAACAATAATACAACAATAACAACAACAACAACAACAACAACAACAACAACAACAACAACAATAATAATAATAATAATAAAGAAAAAGAAGGAGAAGAATAAGAAGAAGATGAGAACTTTGAGATGAAATATTAATGTAACGATTAAACAATAATAATAACAAATGTTAAGGTTAGATGTTCCACTAATGGTATGTCAAACAAGTATAATATAAACTCTTATTGCTCAATTGGAAACCACACACAAAGGAGGTTCTAATCAGATTATAAATTATTAACATGATTACATTAGTCATCTTATTCGATTAATGCTAATACTTGTAAATTTCGTCAAGCATTCATGATTATAACTTATGTTAACAACAAATCAAGTTCCTTTCACAGCTCAGGTGTCGGTTATACCATACAGTATGGGCTATGAAAGTGCCAAGCATTTGTTGTACCAAGTGTTATACAACATAAATCAAGATTAGTCATTTAACAAGCAATTTATTAAAGAGTGAACAAGATAACAAATATAAAACATGTTAATATCAAACATTAAAGTCCATATTAAGTTTACACTATACTTATTCTTACACCATTAGTGTAACCTTTTCACCTTGACATAATAAACTTAGCTAGACATAATGAAAGAAATAAAAATAGATAAACAAAATAAGAAAAAAAAAAGTTAATTAAGTAAAGGAAAGGAAATGAAAGGCATAAACTTGATATTAATGAAAACAAAGAATAAACATTATAAAAAAATATAAAGAGAGAAAGCAAGAGCATGATCTTGATTTAGACACCAAGATGCCTAAATACATGGCAAATGCCTCCTTTTATAGGCCAAAATTGGGAACTATTGATTTGATGACTAATTAATGAGTGGGTGACCAACTCTTGACTTGGTGACAATCCTTATCTTCTCTTGTCTGCCCAAAATGTCATTGATAACGTCAAAATTGGAGTCACTTGAAAATGAAAGTTATAGGAAATTGTCTCAGCTTTCTTATGTAAAACATTCAGCTCATTTCGACTTCTAGAACTCCAGATATGGTCAAAATACTGAATAGTTCTTGGGCTGGAGGACAGATTCAGCCTTCTTTGTTATTGCAACAATTTGGATTTGAAAATGGAATTTATAGATCTTGGGCTCCTATGAAAGTTGTAGGCCTATGTCTTACCTTTCCATCCATATAAAGTAGACCTAAATCTGAGATCTATAGCTCTAGATATGACCCAATTACCGAATAGTATTCTGGTTTGGATTGCACTGACATCTCTTTTTTAAGTTTGGCCATCTCTTTATCCCTTCAATTTCAGTTCTTAAATTCATCAATCAATCCTTTCATTTATGTGATAGGCCTGCATTTAAAATGAACATTTACCATAAATTAAAGGTATCTTATAGTATTAGATATATTATTATAAAACATGTTTTAGTTAAGGAGTTATTGATATTTCAAGTGCAAAATGATGATATAAAACCTTGATAAAAATACACTTTTAAGTATCAATCAGGTAACAACTAAGGGAAAGGGATAGTATTTAATTAAAAAAAGAAAAAAAAGAAAAAGAAAAAAAATGAAAAAAAGAAAAAAGAAAAAAGAAAAAATGATAATAATAAAAATATAGATAAGTTTGGTTTCGTAGCCTCCCTAACCTAAGCAACTAAGCTCGAACAAGTGTTTTAACACCTAATACCCTAAAGTCAACTGACTTGGGAGCTATTAGTCCAACGCTTGTTACATAGGTTGAGGAGAAAAGCTTAAGGGAATCAATCATTGTACTATCTACATATCAGTATCTGCGACCTGAGTTACTAAGCTCGTAAGGGTGTCTTAACACCTAATGCCCTAAGACCAACTGGTCTGTGAGTCATTAGCCAAAAGCTCATTACATGGGTTAAAGATGCATCGTGTTTTAAATTATATGTATATAAAAAAAAGACAAAAATAATAATCCCAACCCAAGGAAGTTAACCTTAAACA
>NW_011506401.1:0-2217 GCF_000495115.2 Populus euphratica
AAGAGTGAGAACAACAATGCACAAACTTCACAACCACCGTTTCAAGCACACCATAATTTCTAAAATTCTCATGGATATGCACCCCCTTATGCTCCACCTCCTAGAAGAAATCTTGAGGAAACATTGCATGCATTCATTGAAAAGCAAGAGACAATCAACACTCAACTTGCTCAAAGCATGACAGATTTTAAAGATACTCTTGCTAAATTAACATCTGCTCTCAGTCTCCAAGAGAAAGGTAAGTTTCCATCTCAAACACAACAAAATCCCAAAGGGCAATACAATGTAAATGCAAGTAGTTCCGGAAGCCAACACATAGATCAAGTCAAATCAGTCACTACTCTGCGCAGTGGTAAGGTTATTGAAAAACCCTCTCTTGAACCTTATGAGAAAGATGATGAATCAATCTCTGAGGGTAAGGAAGGGGATGAATCTGAAAATTGCAAAGAAACGACTGATTCACCGCCAGCACTTCCATTTTCTCATGCCATGACCAATCAGGTCCATTTCCTCAAGCCATGACCAAACAAAGGAAAGTCAATCACAATTCTGAAATTTTCAAACAGGTAAGGATCAATATACCTTTGCTGGATGCAATTAAACAGGTTCCTTCCTATGCTAAATGTTTGAAAGATCTATGCACTGTGAAGAGGAAACTGAATGTGAAAAAGAAAGCCTTTCTAGCCAAACAAGTAAGTGCTATTCTTCAAAACAATAATGCTTTGAAATATAAAGACCCTGGTTGTCCTACAATTTCTTGCTTTATTGGAGAGCATAAAATTGAAAGAGCCTTACTTGATCTCGGTGCTAGTGTGAATTTACTTCCATATTCAGTTTTTCAAAGTCTCAATCTAGGTGAGTTAAAACCAACTTCTATATCTCTTTTACTTGCCGATAGATCTATAAAAGTGCCTAGAGGAATAATTGAAGATGTGTTAGTACAAGTCGATAAATTCATTTATCCTGTGGATTTTATTGTCTTGGACACAGAACCTGTTGAAGCATGTAATTCATTTCCTGTTATTTTAGGACGTCCATTTCTTGCAACTTCTAATGCATTGATTAATTGTAGGAATGGACTGATGAAGCTATCATTTGGAAACATGACATTGGAGATGAATATTTTCAACATTTGCAAGCAACCTGGAGATGATAATGATTTACAAGAAGTAGATCATATTGACGAATTAGTTTATGATCAACTTGAATCTACTTTAAGTAAAAATGAGTTGGATGAATCTGAAGATTTGCAAATGATTTATTCTGAGGAAGAAATCACGAATGAAACAAGCACCGAAAATGTTGATACGAATCTTTTGTCGACAACGACAACAGATTTGACATCTGACATCACACCAATCGATGATTACTTTCCTAACGAATCCTTACTTTCTCTTAGTCCAATGCCTTGGTATGATAAAAATATCAATTTTCTTACTTTAGGAGATTTGCCAGCTGATTGGAGTACCCAAGACAAAGAAAAGTTTTTGAACGAAGTGAAGAATTTTTATTGTGATGACCCTACCTTATTCAAATATTGTCCTGATCAAATATTTCAAAAATGCATTCTCGACAATGAGGTAAGTAATTTCATTAAATTTTGTTACTCTAAGGCATGTGGGGATCATTTCTCATCAAAAAAAAGGATTGTAGAAATCTTACAAAGTGAATTTTACTGGCCCATCATATTCAAGGAGTCAGATGCATTCCGCAAAAACTGTGAAAATTGTCAGAAGGTGGGATTTATTTCAAAACACAGAGAGTCTTTAGATAATCTTCTATTGACTCTTAAGTCTCATCATAGTCAAGATAAGCATTGTGTAATTCATGACTTATGAACCCATTTTCATAAAGAACATACTTGGCATAGTCTTGGGAATCTGATTAAAAAAAAAAAGACCCTGTTTGCCAGTTTTTAAGAAAACTGGATGGGAAGCCTATCCCCGACCCATAGAGGGCGTTTAAGTCGTTCTTGGACGTAAAACCAAGGGAAGATGTGAGCCACAATCACAACTGCGATTTGAGTCTTAGCTTGTAAAAATTTGTGTCTTTTCTTTTTATTAATAGCATAATATTTGTGTTTTGTCATTTCTTATTTTTGTTTTAGTGTGTTTCAGGTTTGTCGGTGTTCGTTATTTCAGGTGATATCTTCTATACTCTATCTTTATACCTTAAAACATTGAGGACAATGTCTCATTTTGGTTGGGGGGAGAGGGT
>NW_011506353.1:0-2265 GCF_000495115.2 Populus euphratica
AAGCTTTCATGATTTCTCCACAAGATGATGAAAAACCTAAAACATTCAATCATGCTTTATCTGGTCTTAAAGAAAGAGAATGGATTAAAGGTATGAAAGAAAAAAATGGAGTCAATAAAAATTAATCAGGTCTATGTCTTGGTTGATTTACTATCAGGATGAAGATCCATTATAAATAAATGGGTTCTTAAAATTAAACGTAAGGTGGATAGGTCAACAGAACGTTATAAGGCTAGAATAGTAGTGAAAGGCTACACTCAAGAAGAGGGAATTGATTATGAAGATACATTCTCACTAGTTGTGAGGATTACTTCAGTTTGACTTATTTTAGCTATAGTCGCCCATATGGACTTGAGTTATACCAAATGAATGTGAGAACTATGTTTCTCAATGGAGAACTAAATGAGGAGATCTATATGAATCAACCTTTAGGATTCAATATCAAGGGACAAGAATGCAAAGTTTACAAGCTTAAAAGATTCATATATGGCCTTAAGCAAGCATCTAGATAATGGAATGTCAAGTTTCATCAAGCTATCCTTAAGGATGGTTTTACAACAATGGAAGAAAATTATTGTGTGTATTTAAAACATTTTAATAATAGTTTTATAATATTGTTCTTATATGTTGACGACATCTTAATAGTTAGAAATAACAAAGAAATGATTGATACTACTAAAAGTTTCTCTCTTTCTTTTCTCTCATCTTGACTTTCTACATTGACTTGACAAGATTTACAAAAATATTCGTATTGTGGAATATTACTTTGGTTCAAGTAATTAAAGGGGTACTGAATTAATTGATCTAGAAATAAAAAAGCAAATTCTCACAAGTTTTCTTTCCGTTCTACAGATAGGATAGACTTTGTCAAAGAAAAGACAATGGGGGTAAGGGTCTTCGTAACTTACATTGCTTCAATAAATATAGCATTTATTGGCAAGCTAGGATGGAAATTAACATTTAAATAACTTTATTTAGTGATTAAGATCCTCGTAACAAGATATTTCCCTAGAGAAGACTATTGAATGTCAGTTTAGGGCATGGACTTAGCTTTGTTTAGCGAAGCATTCTCAACTCTTAAGAGACAGTCATAAAAAAGACTAGATTGATGGCGTATTCACTACTAAAAAAATAAGCCTATTAGCAACTAACTAGTCCATTGCAAATAATATTAAAATTTATTACTGATAAAACTCAACAACAGAATTAGCAATAAATAATTTCAGATGCAAATAATAGATGCTGATTTTTTAGCAACAAATTATCTATTGTTGAATTGTTTAGTAACAAATTATTCATTGCTAAAATTTAGTTGTTGAATATATAAATCAACAACAGAATATCTGTTGTTGATTAGTAATTTCAAAAATTTGAAATTAGTTAAGTCAAACTTAAATCTAATAGAAAAAAAAGTTAAAATATTAATATTTTTATTAACTGAAAATCATCCCTCATTTTCACAATCTGCCCCATAAAAACTTTGTCTTTATCTCTCATTGATTTCTATTATAATTCTAAATCAAAGCCAAAAACATCTCCAATCTCTCTCTCTCTTTCCAAACTTTGTATGGAAGAAATTGGGAAGCTTTGTGGGAAAGCTGGCTGTCATAGTTTTAACCATAGATTATACATGAACTCTGCAATCCTTCTTATGACACATTACCCATATTTCTCCTTTGAAAAACAATACATATTCACCCAAGAAAATAAAAAAACAAAACCCTGGAAAAAGTCTCAATGGAATCATCACAGAACCATGAAGATCAAGAACACTATATGAAAAATTACAAAGATTAGCATGTGATGACAACCATATTTAACAAATAATAGATTTACAAAATTATTCTATAAAATTAGTTTATTAAATAATATATATTTTCTCAAAATTACAAATATAATCTCTCAAATATGGATTTTTTTATTATACCTGCTATCTTAATTTTTCACATCATATTTGTTACCTGCAAGATGGAATTCTCGAAAGTGTAAATTAACCGGAGAAAAAGTTAAGAAAATGACAAATTAAGTTTTTGAAAAATAACACGTGACAAAGATAGGTTTCTAGAGAAGGAATTAAAAGGGACATATGGGTTAATTAGGTTTCTCGATAAAGTATAGAAAGGGACATATGGGTTCTTTCGGAGAATAAAGAAATTTTGCTTGTGTGAGGTTTTTTTTTGTTTTCAAGGTATAGATGGACCAATAAATAATTAATATGTAATTATTATTTATTTATTTATTTTATAAAATTTAATATTTAATATT
>NW_011506355.1:0-2264 GCF_000495115.2 Populus euphratica
ACCCCGAAGCCTAAATTAGATAGGTGATGATCTAAGCTCAGAGTGAACTGATCGTGCCTTCTTCATGAACTCATCACTGTTGAACTTGTTTATGTGTTAGATTTATACTCATGAAAGGGCTCATAAGCTCGGTTCAACCTCTAAAGATTGAATGAACAACAACCATAATAAATTAATAGGATCGCAATTCATTAGGGCTAGCTTGTTTTTTAAAATATATTTTATTTTAAAATATTAAGATAATATTTTACTTATTTTTAATATTAATATATCAAAATAATTTAAAAATATAAAAAAACAAAAGACTAAATATATGTTTAAGGTTCTATCATGGCTAATGATAGCTACAAACAATTTCGTAATCCAGTACGTCAATAGAATTTTTATCGAATGTATATTGGCCAATTACACTGGAAAATATATTTTTTTAAGAAAATAATATAAAATCACTTCCTTAAAGTGGATGCCCGTTAATCAATGGCCCACAATGACCCTAACAGGTGGCATTTTTGGACAAGAAAGACAGACTGATAGGCGCGGAGGGAGACTTTTAGATTGATAAAATTTCAATTTCAAAAAATAAAAAAACAAATAATTCTAAGAAAAAGGAATAAATGGCGCGAGCGATGATGTCATATGATTACGTGTCATGACGAAATCGTGACATGTACGTTAAATATATTAATAAAAAAAATTAAAGCAGAAGATAGGATTTGACTTGAGTGTTTTTGTTATTATTTTTAATTAATTATTAAATTATTATTATTATTATTTAATTATACACCGAAAGCTTTGGTTTTATTCCCTAGAAGCAGACAGTCTTGTTCCCCCAAGTCTCTCCTCTCTTCAACTTTGGCTTGGCTTGGCTAGCATGGAGGGGCTTTTTTTTTTTTTTTTTTCCTTGGCTTGGCTTGGCTAGCATGGAGGGGCTTCTAATGTCTTTAGCCGGCTTGGGCCGTAAAGACATTCCTGTTATAACGGCGTTAAACGGAGTTTTTAGCTAGAAAACAAAAAATATATATAGCTATTTTAATTTCCTAAGGTTATCATGAAACTACTTTCCTCTGCATTCAGACTTGAATCCATTCCCGTTAGTCTTTAGAAATGTCATTTGCGTAAAAATGGCTCATTTATGAGAATTCTTTTCCCTATCCTCAATTTTATGTAAATTTGACACGATTAAATATATAATTTATTTTTATATTAAGGTATTTTGGGCCATTTTTTTCTAAACTAAATTTGTATGATCTCGTTAGTAGGTTTAGAAGGGTTATTCACCAGTGCATTAACGAGAGAGAGAGAAAAATTATCACATAGATTTCTTTTACTTTTAAATTGAAATTCGAGATAATAACATCCATAGCAGACAATAATAATATAGTAAAAACAAGATAATTGAAAAAATAAAAATTTGATAAAGGGAAAGCAAGTTAATAATCTTATCATTGTTGGTGAATAAAGGTATAATATTGAAATATCAAACTTTTCCTTTGTTTTCATTGGAATGATTTTTAACTTGATGAGCATTTTTGTTGTTGTTAAAATTTCATAAATGATGTAATTAATGAAGTTTTATGGTGCGTGTTTACTAATAATGTAATGAAAAATATTTTTTAATTAAAAATATATTAAATAATTTTAAATTTGAATTTTTTTAATATTGGCACATTAAAATCATAAAAAAATCTAAAAACTATTAATTTTCTTATACAAAAAGTAATTTTAAAAAGTAGAAACTAGTACAGTCAAACAGAAACTAAAATATATATAATAGAACAAGTCTCTTCCGTGATTAATGCTTGTTTCATTTACAAGGATTATTTTATAGTTGGTGAGCTTTTTGTTACCGGCAAGATTTAGTAATTGGAGCAGCCAATATTACAGTCGACTTCTATAAGACAAAAGAGAACAAGTTCGGTCGTGATTAGTGTTTATTGCATTTAAATGGAAGCTTCCATCTAATAACCACCATGCATAATTAATTGTCATTTGATTGTTGTGTGAATGAGCAACAGAAGAAGAATCTAAGACAGGAAATCATTCAAGTAATGTAATGATTTAATTTTGATATATTTAAGAAATCATGGTCAAGAGCATATAGCCTTGTGGAGTCTCACGAGCAATGATGTTCATGGACTTAATTCGGCCTGATTTGATGATTTTTTTTCCCATTTGCCATCACAACTACCACCACCAGCATGTTCTTTGCCTCTTGCCCCTCACTACATGAAATGCATGATTACATTTCATGCTACATTCTTGTC
>NW_011499944.1:0-12323 GCF_000495115.2 Populus euphratica
AAGATGGGACTTAGGGGGGGAATCGACTCAAGGGACTGACCGTTGCTATTGGATGAGAGCGCGGTTCAGTGGTTCATCCGCAAGCCGTCCATGGCCACTACCGTGTGCGGGGGAGGAGCTGCTACGTGGCCGGCTTTGCTGCGAGAGGATCTGTGGTGTGCAGAGGGGCAGTCTTGGCCGAGCGTCTGTGGTGTCGGCCAGATGAGGGAGGCCGATGGGTCGGCTGTTGCACGGAGGCTGGGGAAGGGAAGGACATATTGGTGGAAGAGAGGGAGTTGTCGATTTGGCTTGGGTTCTAGATGTTGAAAATGCCGAGGGAAAAATCGAACTGGGGGACAGTTTTGGGGAATAAAAACAGAGGAAAAGGAGGGCGCCGGGTGCTTAGGTTTTTCTTTTTCCAAGGGAGCGGCGGCCCCTGGTTAGCCAGGGTCAGGGAGGCGGCCAGGAGCCAGAGACTGTGAGAAAGAAATGGGAGGCTTAGAGAGGGAAGGTCCCGGCCGGGTGGCTTTGGGTTCTCTCCTTTCAAAAGAGACTCTACAGCGGCGGCTGGTAGAGGTGGATTTAGGTTTTTTTTTTTTTGTGGCTTTTTTTCAAAGGAGAGGGGCGGCTGCAGGGGACAGAGTTTAGATTTTTAGAGTTTTTTTTGTTTTAGCTTTAGGGTTTTTTTTTCCTGATTTTCCCCTAAAATTTTCTCTACCCATCCCATAGCTTTAGGGTTTTACCTCTAAATTTTTCTCCTCTCCTGTTTTTTTTACTGTAAACTAGTATTTATAATATTTATTAGTAAAATGTTGCTGCATTTCTAAACTCAACTTTTCTTCTTTTTTTTCTTTTTTTTTGTTTTGTAAATTTTAATGCTTTTTTTTATTTTCGAGAGCGAGCAATATTAATATTGACACAACAAGAAAAATTAATAATTGTAAAATTAAAATGTTAAAAGTTGAACACGTTTAAAATACTTTAGAAAATTTAAATTCTTCTGAGATAACGTTGAAAATACTAAAAATAATGTAAATATATCAAAATATATTTTTTGGGGTTTTCATTGTTTTTTGCTATTTTTAGTTTTTTCTAAAAATTTATCAAAAACATGAGTTAAAAATTAGATAGCAACAGTAATATTGATGATCTCAAGTCTACAGATAGCTATCTTGTTTTCTTTGGTTAGACATCAATTTCATGGAAATCCAGCAAGCAATATACAGTTGCCCGCTTCTCCATTGAGACTGAGTATAAAGTCTTAGTAGATGGTACTGCTAAGATCATCTAGCTTCAATATTTGTTAACAAATCTGTAGGTTTCCTCTGTCTTTGCTCCTATCATTTGGTGTGATAATTTTGGTGTGACTTATCTCTCAGTGAATCCTATCTTTTATGCTCATACTAAGCATGTTGAGGTAAATTATCATTTTGTCTACGACTAGGTTGCGAAGAAGGGAATTTACATTAGCTTTATCTCTTCTTGGGGTCAACTTGTTGATGTCTTTACCAAATCACTTTTCGTTACGTTTTTTACTGCTTTTATGTTAAAGCTTCAGGTTGATCCTCCATCCTCAACTTGAGGGGGTATATTATAGAATATATAGCATGTATATTTTTAAATAAGAAATTAATATATGATTATTTCAATGTTGTAATCCCTACGATTATTACCATTTTCTACCACATATATATAAATAGGAAAGGTTAGCTAAAGCAAACTCAAGTCATTATGTTATTCTCAGCTCCTTCCAAAAATATTAAATGATTGATCAAGAGCAATTACAACAGTTCATCTGAAATTTTCGTATGATTTTCTTATAGCATTGCTCTGAAAAATTACATGGACAAATATACTCATGAAGTAGCATGGAAAAATGTGCTTTGATTTTGTGAAATAACATAGAAGTCATGATATTAGTTAGGTAAAAATATATCTAAAAAAAAAAAACCCTCTAAATTGAACTATATACCTTTCATTGATTCTAGGTTTGTTGCACCGAACCTGCAGACTGGAAAAGGATAAATTTACTCAAGGGCATCAAACATGGAAGACGATGAGTCAAGTTCTCCAAACAAGGGAAAAGTTATTGATGTAGGAAGTGATTCAAACATTGATAAGGATATTAAAAACTTAAGTCCTTCAAACAAAGGAAAGGATACAGCAAGTACCTCAAGTATTTCAAACCCGGAACTCAAAATTGAGATGACTAGCAAGATTTTGGCACAGCTGCATAATAAGATGGAAGGGCTGACCTCTCAACAGGACCGGGCTGATTGCAGTATATACAGGGTGCCCAAATCGCTTCGAGGCGTAAATTGGAAAGCCTACACTCCACTACTGATTTCAATATGTCCTCTTCCCCGCGAGACTAAAAGAATAGAGGCCATGCAAAATCATAAATGGAGATGTTTCAAAGAGTTTACTGAACTGTATGGGATGTATGAGGAGAAAATTAGGGATCTTGTGATCAGCATTCAGAATAAAGAAAAGTATATCCGAATCTGCTATTCAGAGAAATTCAACCGAATCAGTAGCTGTGATTTCATAGAGATGATCTTGCTGGATGCTGTTTTCAGAGTATCAACAGCCTAATCATTTTGAGCCCAGGATGATGTTTGACATACGAGAAAACTTGATTCTACTTGAAAACCAACTACCTTTCTCCATCATTTGGGATATATATCATGAGATCAATCGTGATCTCCAAGATGCAACATGGGAATCTTTTCTTGATCTTGTTACCTACATTTTTGGAAAGCACACAAGCGATATTGCTACGTTTCATTTTCAAAAGCACAAGTTTTCACAAGTGGCAGAAACCAGACAGATTGTAAAGGGAAGCAAGCATTTCACTGATTTACTAAGGAGTTTTATGCTGAAGGGATCCATTGAACGAACTTATAGTTTTAATCCTATCAAGCTGAAAGATAGTGCGGTCATGCTTCGCAAGGCAGGAGTGAAGTTTCAGGTTACCCAAGACAAATGCCTGGTCAACATAAAATTTGAGAAAGGTGTGTTGAAAATACCACGCTTGGAAGTTGATCACAGCTTCGAACGTCTTGTACGAAATATCATGGCCTTGGAGCAGTGCTGCTACCCGTCTGAAGCTTACGTATGCAGTTATATTAAGTTTATGGACCATCTTATCGACAGTGCAGAAGACGTGGGTTTGCTAGTCGGAAAGGGAATCACTCTCCACTGGCTAGGTGACGATGCCGCAGTTTCAAATGTGATTAACAATTTTTGCGAAAATATTGGTAACAATTGCAATTGTTTTGGTGATATCTCTCAAGAGATAAATGCTCACTATGAGAACCGCTTTAACCATCGAAAGGCAACCTTGAAACTTGTATATTTCCCCAATATTTGGAGAGGTACGGCAACTGTTGCAGCAGCTATCCTGCTTATCCTCACTTTCATACAGACTATAGCTTCCGTAAAATCGTTATAATGATTTTATCTTGCTTAGTTTCATTGCTACTACGTAATAATGGATTGGATTGTTATTGTCAATTTCCTTCGAAATATGTTTTTAAATTGTGAGTTTGTGGTGTTCTGAACCTAATGCATAGACATTATTGATGAAAGCTAGTAATTTAGACTAAAACTTCAACAAGTTTGAACCATCATCTAAGCTCAATATTACCGAATTAAATTTATTGGGTATGAGCTCAAATCAAATTAAAAACATAGTCCAAATACATTTCACTATTTTTATTTTAATATCTCTCTAATGATATTTTAAGTAATTTTTATTTTACACATGGTTTAATTTATTTTTTCTATTAGAAAAAACACTAGTAATATCTAGATATTTTTTTCATACATAAAAAAATTTGATCTAACTGGCCAACGAGCTAAAAATCTAGTTAGGCTTAATGTTGGTACATCAAAATACATATTTTTAAATTATGTTAATTTTAATTTTAATTTAAAATTTATCAAATCCCATTACCTAAGTTTTACATACTTGCACTTATCATTAATACTTAACTCGATCATTTTTTTTTTTGCACCTCGATACTTCATCACATAATTTAATTAGAATTCTTAAATTTATACTTCATCACATAATTTAATTAGAATTCTTAAATTTACACACGACTTTATAATGCTAATTTGTTCTGAATTATAAATAAATCCGAATCGGCGACATCCCACAAGTATATCAAAGGGAAGATCAAAGAAATTTTGTAGCCTAAGATCTTGCTGTTCATGTTCGCCAACTGAATTGCTATTCCACAGGTGTTGAAGGTATTTACTTGTTCCAGTTTCGACAACGGAACATGTGCCAGCGGACAATTCATATCGCCTAATGATTATACAACAGTTGAGGCATACACAACATCCATTCAGAGCCTGCTATATGTGTATATCCTGAGATGGAAAATCTTGTAGAATGTCAAACAGTGAATGAGCAAGAACATCATTCTTTAGATGGTTCTGTTAAGCCACATTCGTCTGTCGCAAAGGAACCGGAAACTGGAACCAAAGATAGCTCGAACGATACTAGTCCAGTCTAGGATGTAGTAACATTATACCTAGGATACTAAATTAAATTCTGGAAGATGAATGGTGCAAGCCAGCTTCCAATTAAGAACACAGGATAAAAAATCATGATATACGATACTGTACAGGTAGATTAGACACATACCATAAAGAAGCGGAGGTTAGAAATCAAGAGGGCTGCAGAGATTGATTTTGTCTCGGTAGGGAGATGGTCACAAAATTTTCAGGAGGAAAGCATACAGATTTTTTCATTCATTTGATTGAATATGAGACCAAACCTTGGGGACCAACCCCACTATAGAATGTAACAAAATTTGTCAAGGCAATAATATTAAATTCCAATTTAGTTCAGAACCCCCCCCCCCTCTAAATTTACTTATTTTTTTAAAGGTAAGAGATTTTATAAAATATAAATGAGATATAAAAATAAAAAAATTATATTTAATATGAAGAATTGATCCATAAAACTTATAAATATAAGCTTAACTCATGTAAGGTTTTTATTTATACGAATAAAAACACTAATTTCAATAAATTTAATTAACTCGATTATTATTTTAATGATTTATTTAACCCGATAAAATTTAATGAAAAATTACTCAGTTAAATTAAATATTTTTTTTAAAAAATAAAATTGCCACTAAAATATACCCAAGCAACATAAATCATTTACTTACACAATTATATAAACATTTTCCCATCCCATAAATAATTGAACTTCATTCCATCATTTTATTGGAAGTAAAACTCGTGGACGACTCGTCGCTTCAACTTAAAAACCACGCGTAATCCATTTAATAATAAACAAACTGTCGTCTGCCATTGCTCGGATAATCGCCGATTTGTCGTCAAAAGACAACTTGGAAATGCAAGCACTGCCTGTTAGCCACGGAGAAACTGAAACAGGTAAGGTCTGCACAAAAAAGGAGCAGCCAGCTTCGCCAGTAACAAGCCCAGTAGAGCTCAAAGAATGTATAGAAGAGTTAGTAAAGTTCACTCCTGGGGTTCAATTTAGGCCCCTCAAGGGAGTCCTCTTCTTACCTGCTCAAAGAAGATCAAAATGATCACTACCCCATTTCACATACTACTTATGGTAAGAAAGTATTGAACTTTATGCATTAGAAAATGAACTACTTTGATTTGTTGTTTCCGGTTCTTTTTCTTTTTGTGTTTGGTTTCTGGGAGAGTGGCATGCTTGGACTCATTTGGGCTAGTTTTGGTTTTTGATGATATTATTGATGGTTGCTGAGAAATTCAATGGTAAGGAAAGGATTGTGAAAGAAAAACAGATTCTCCTTTTGAAGTTATAATTTTAATTGGTTTAATGTAGAGTTTTTTTTTTTTTAAAGTTGTATATACTTGTATTGGGATTTATTCCTTTGGCCATTGATTGGTTGCTGAGAATTTATAGAAAGAAAAAACATGAAAAGGAAATACAGAGGGAGAGAAAGTTCGTGACTTTATTGTGCTTTGATTGTTGTTTTCTTAATTAATGTTACTTAAAAGACAATTTGATATTGCTTTATGTGCTAATTTTTCTTTTTTCAGTCTGTGAATTAAACTGTTGCAGATTGCTTCAGAGTTCAGACAAGTTCCTCCACAGCCTCTATACAAGTGCCTAGCGATGGCATTGTATGATTCTGTAACCTGTGGAAAGGCATCTAAGAAAAAGGACTTGGCGGATGAAGACAGTGAGTCCAAACAGAGAAGAGAATGGAATGATTTGGTTCTGAATGAAGGAACTGAATTGGTAAATATATATTTTTTTGTGGTGCTAGTTTTTGCTTTCTATTGGTATCTTCACAATTCTTAACTGATTGTTTCAATTTTTATGATCATAAATAATTGTTGAATCTTATCAGATATTAAAGACTGTAAACCTTGAACTTCATGTTCAGGAGCCTTTCTTCACATAACTGAAAGGTACAGGCTGTTTTCTTGCTTATAATTTCTGTACCGTACTATGAATGACATTCAGCTTCTATGTTGTATCCTTGTCATTTCTGGGGTACTTCATATCAGATTCAGTTAAAGGCCAATTATGGTGATTTGGTACTTTTTGTAGATGGGCTGAAAACAATTGAAGGGAGGTGTGCTGTAGGTAACTATAAATGGTAGAGTTGGTGTCTGTTTACTTTTATGTAGTTGGTACCCATTTCTTTCTGGTGCAATTTAGGTTTCTTGTTTGACTTTTTATGTGTCTATTTTGGTTATTCCCCTTCGTTTGGTTCCAGAATGGCATCAGGAGCAGCAATCCTTTTCAATAAGTGTGTTGCTTCAGGTTCAGGTGATAATAATTCCATTCAAACTTCCTATGCTTTCTTGTTGCAATTTGGTTTTCTAATAACCTCTTCTCAGCAAGATTTTCATCGCTATGCTTCATTTTTTGAGATGTTGGAAGCAGGGCCTTGAAAAGTCCTTCCTGGAGTAAACACCATAGCTGAAGGTAACAACCTGCACTTCACCGGAAAAAAACAGCTCATTTTGGAAGGGCTAAGATAGATTTTTTTTTTTTAATATATGGGCCAAAATAAATGCCTTTATGCTTAGTGTTTATAGCCCCGTGTCTCATTTTTATATCTTTATACCTCAAGTTTATATCTTGGTATTTTATGTTCATAGACTAGTTTATAAGGTGACATACCTAATGATGTTTTATATGCAGTTCGATAAACCTAAAGTGCATCATTAAGTCTTAAAGACTAGTCTTTCCTATTAGGATTTACTGTTTTTTCTAAAATATGTTTGATCTCCCTATTAGTAAGCTCTACTTGTCCACTTGTTTGAGGGTGATAAGGGGTGACAACTTTGTGTGTGATTTCATATTTCTTCATTAAAGACTCAAATGACTTGTTGCAGAAATGTGTTCCACCATCACTTATTATGGCTTGAGGGACTTCAAATCGACTCAAAATATTTTCTTTCAAAAACTTTATCACTGTTTTGTGATCATTGTTTCGACTTAGAATTGCCTCTATCTATTTTGAAATATAATCTACTGTGACTAATATGTATAAGAAACCAAATGATGGAGGGAATGGACCCATGAAATCTATACCCCAGTAGTCAAATATCTCAATGACAATAATAGGATTTAAAGGCATCATGTGATGTTTTGAAATAGATTCCAACTTTTGACAATTTTCACAAGACTTGCAGAATGCATGTGAGTCTTTGAACATGGTGGACCAATAAAATCCACTTTGTAAGATTTTTGCAGTTGTCTTTTTTGACGAGAAATGGCTCCCACATGCCTTAGAATGACAAAATTTAATGACACTACTTACCTCATTGTCAGGAATGCATCTTCGAAATATTTGATTAGGACAATATTTGAATAAATAAGGATCATCCCAATAAAAGTTCTTCACTTCGTTCAAGAACTTTCTTTTATCTTGGGTACTCCAATGAGCTGACAATTGTCATGAAACAAGAAAATTGACAATATTAGCAAACCATGGCATTGTAGAGACAGGAAGTAAAGATTCATCAGGAAAGTAGTCATCGATTGGTGTGATGTCAGTTTTCGAATCTGTTGTCAATCTTGACAAGTGATCTGTAACAACATTTTCGCGGCCTTTCTTATCTTTGATTGTGATATCAAATTCTTGAAGTAATAAAATCCACCGCACCAATCTAGCCTTAGAATCTTTCTTAGAAAGAAGATATTTGAATGCTGCATGATCACTAAAAACAACAACAGGTGAGCCAACAAGATAAGATCTGAATTTTTCACATGCAAATACTACTGCAAGTAATTCTTTTTCAGTGGTGGTATAATTCATTTGAGTACTATTTAAAGTTTTACTTGCATAGTAAATTACATAAGGTTTCTTATCTTTTCTTTGTCCCAAAACAGCACCTACGACATAATCACTAACATCACACATTATTTTAAAAGGTAATGACCAATTGGGAGGTTGAATGATAGGAGCACAAGTAAGTAAGTTTTTAAGTTTAACAAAGGCTTCTTCATAATGTTCAGTCCATTCAAAAATAGTATCCTTTGTTAGAAGGTTACTTAAAGGCTTATATATTACACTAAAATCTTTGATGAACCTTCTATAAAAACCAACATGTCCTAGGAATGATCTAACATCTTTAAGAGATTTTGGTGTTGGCAAGTTTGCAATTAACTCGATTTTAGATTTGTCAACCTCAATTTCTTTTGATGAAACAATGTGACCAAGTACAATGCCGTTTGTTACCATAAAATGATATTTTTCCCAATTCAGCACAAGATTCTTCTCTTCACACCTGGTCAAAACCTTTTTTAAGTTAGTCAAACAATCATCAAATGAATCGCCAAAAACAGAAAAATCATCCATGAAAATCTCAAGAAAATGTTCAACCATATCACTAAATATACTAAGCATGCATCTTTGAAATGTGGTTGGTGCATTACATAATCGAAAAAGCATCCCTCGCTATACAAAAGTACCAAATGGACATGTGAAAGTAGTCTTCTCTTGATCTTCCAATGCAATTTCAATTTGGTTGTAACCCAAATAGCCATCTAGGAAACAATAAAATTCATGACCTGCAACTCTTTCTAGGATTTGATCCATGAAAGGTAAAGGAAAATGATCTTTTCTAGTCATTGAATTAAGTTTTCTATAGTCAATGTATATGCGCCAACCAGTAACAGTTCTAGTGGGAATTAACTCATTGTTCTCATTTGTTATCATAGTGACTCCAGACTTCTTGGGTACAACTTGGGTAAGACTTACCCATTTGCTGTCAGAAATAGGATGAATGATTTCATTATCTAGAAGCTTAATGACTTCATTTTTCACTACTTTTTTCATATTAGGATTTAGCCTTCATTGCATTTCTCTAGAGGGTTTAACATTTTTCTCTAAATAAATTCTGTGTGTACAAATCAAAGGACTAATTCCTTTTATATCAGCTATGGTCCATCCTAATGCATTTTTGTGTATTTTCAGAGTTTGTAATAACTTACCTTCTTGATGTGCATTCAGTTTGGAAGAGATTATTACCGGAAAAGTTTCATTTTCTCCCAAAAATGAGTATTTGAGATTGGATAGCAACGACTTCAAATCAGGTTTTGGTGGTTGAACACTTAAAGGTATGAACTTAATTGATCGTGGTGGCAATTCCTCAATTTGTGGCCTCCAATTACTTGTCTTTGATTCTTCCTGAAAATAAATCATTTGCAAATCATCAGATTCATCAATCTTAATTTCATTGGAAGTGGTTGAAAATTGATCATGAATTAATTTTTCAGTAAAGTCCACTTCTTGTAAATCATTATCATCTCTAGGTTGCTTGTAAATGTTGAAAGTATTCATCTCCAATGTCATGTTTCCAAATGATAGCTTCATCAGTCTATTCCTACAATTAATCAATGCATTAGAAGTTACAAGAAATGGACGTCCTAAAATAACAGGAAATGAATTACATACTTCAACAGGTTGTGTGTCCAAGACAAAAAAATCCACAAGATAAATGAATTTATCGACTTGTACTAACATATCTTCAATTATTTCTCTAGGCACTTTTATAGATCTATCGGCAAGTAAAAGAGTTATAGAAGTTGGTTTTAACTCACCTAGATTGAGACTCTGAAAAACTGAATATGGAAGTAAATTCACACTAGCTCCAAGATCAAGTAAGGCTCTTTCAATTTTATGTTCTCCAATAAAGCAAGAAATTGTAGGACAACTAGGGGTCTTTATATTTTAAAGCATTATTGTTATGAAGAATAGCACTTACTTGTTCAGCTAGAAATGCTTTCTTTTTCACATTCAGTTTCCTCTTCACAATGCATAGATCTTTTAAAAATTTAGCATAGGAAGGAATCTGTTTAATAGCATCCAGCAAAGGTATATTGATTCTTACCTGTTTGAAAGTTTCAAAAATTTCAGAGTTGTGATTGACTTTCCTTTGTTTGGTCATGGTTTGAGGAAATGGAAGTGCTGGCGGAGAATCAGTCTTTTCTTTGTAATTTTCAGATTCAACCCTTTCTTTACCCTCAGAGATTGACTCATCACCTTTCTCATAAGGTTTAATAGAGGGTTTTTCAATAACCTTACCACTGTGCAGAGTAGTGATTGATTTGACTTGATCCATGTGTTGGCTTCCGGAACTATTTGTATTTGCATTGTATTGCCCCTTGGGATTTTGTTGTGGTTGAGATGGAAACTTACCTTTCTCTTGGAAACTGAGAGTAGATGTTAATTTTGCAATAATATCTTTAAAATCTGTCATGTTTTAAGCAAGTTGAGTATTGATTGTCTCTTGCGTTTTAATGAATGCATGCAATGTTTCCTCAAGATTTCTTCTAGGAGGTGGAGTATAAGGAGGTACATATCCATGAGAATTTTGGAAATTATGGTGTGCTTGAAATGGTGGTTGTGAAGTTTGTGCATTGTTGTTTTCACTCTTCCAACTAAAATTTGGGTGATTTCTCCAACCAGAGTTGTATGTTTGTGAGTGTGGGTTGTGGTTAACCCTTTGGAAACTATTTAAAGCATGCGCTTGTTCATGGAGACATTCCTTAAAAGAAGGCAAGGTTGGACAATGATTGGTTGAGTGTTTATTTGTTCCACATATTTGACACACAATGTTTTCAACAGATTTTAATTGACCATTTTTTTTTTAATTCTAGTGCCTCGACTTTTCTAGCTAAAGATGCAAACTTCACTTGGAGGTTATGATCTTCCCTAAGGTTGTACATACCTCCACTAGATGTATGAGGTTGAGTTTTACTCGGTGCCTCAGAAGTACTCGCGGTGTCCTAATTTTGAGCATTTTCAGCTAACAAGTCTAAGTACTCCATTGCTTTACCAGGATCTTTATCTTCAAAAGTTTCATTGCACATCAATTCAACCATTTGCCTATCTCTAGGTGTTAACCCTTCATAAAAATATGAAACCAATCTCCATGTTTCAAAACCATGATGAGGGCAAGTACTAAGCAAGTCTCGATACCTATCCCAACATTGGTAAAATGTTTCTCCTAGTTTTTGAGTGAAAGTGGTGATTTGTCTTTTGAAAGAGTTTGTTCTATGAGATGGGAAAAACTTCTTTAAAAACTGTTATTGCATTTCTTTAAAAATTTTGTAGCCATGTTTTAGCTTTATCTTTTAATGAAAAAGGAAAAAGCTTTAATCTGATGGTGTTCATGCTACAATTTAAATTATTATATGTATTACAGACCTCCTCAAATTCCTTTAAATGCAAGTATGAATTTTCCAATTCTAAGCCATGAAAAGAAGGTAAAAGTTGAATAATACTTGGTTTAAAATTAAAATGAGATGTATCGAGAGAAAAAACTATGCATGATGGTGCACTTGTTCTTGTGGGATTCATGTGGTCTCTAAGTGTTCTAGCACGGTTATTCTTATTATTCTCATTATGAAGTGATTGATTATCTTCTTCGGCCATATTTTCTGAAAATGATGAGGATACCATACAAAGTCTACCATTTAATGTACGTGACCACACTCTCATGCACGTGTAGGAATAGAATAAAAGAAAAAAAAAACAGAAGAAGAAGAAATAATAGACAAGAAATAAAGTTATATACAAAAAGGTGAAAAGAGAAAATAAAATAAATATTATAATTTATACAAAACTTACCTCCCCGGCAACGACATCAAAAACTTGACACGACGAAAAGATTGATGTCTTCTCCCAAGTGCAGGAGTGTCGAAGTAATAAATAACTCGGCAAGACCGGGGTCGAACCATAGGGAGGTTAATTGTATAAATTATAAACAACAATAATAGTAACAATAACAACAACAATAATAATAGTAGTAATAACAATACTAATAATAATACTACTAGTAGTAGTAGTAATAGTAGT
>NW_011499944.1:12352-22024 GCF_000495115.2 Populus euphratica
TAATAATAATAATAATAATAATAATAATAATAATAATAAAGAAAAAGAAAAAGAAGTAGAAGAAGAAGAAGAAAAGTTGATGAGAACTTTGAGATGAAAAATTAACGTAAGGATTAAACAATGATAGCAAATAATGTCAAGGTTAGAGGATCCACTAATGGTATGTCAAACAAATATAGTATAAACTCTTATTATTCAATTGGAAACCGCACATAAAGGAGGTTCCAATCAGATTATAGATTGTTAATAAACTTGGAGATGGAAAATTAATGTAAGGATTAAACAATAATAATAACAAATGTCAAGGTTAGAGGTTCCACTAATGGTATATCAAACAAGTATAGTATAAACTCTTATTATTGAATTGGAAACCACACACAAAGGAGGTTCCAATCAGATTATATATTGTTAACATGATTACATTAGTCATCTTATTCAATTAATGCTAATACTTGTAAATCTCGTCAAGCATTCATGATTATCACTTATATTAACAACAAATCAAGTTCCTTTCATAGCTCAGGTGTCGGTTATACCATACAGTATGAGCTATGAAAGTGCCAAGCATTTGTTGTACCAAGTGTTATACAACATAAATCAAGATTAGTCATTTAACAAGCAAAGTATTAAAGAGTGAACAAGATAACAAATACAAAACATGTTAGTATCAAACATTAAAGTCCATATTAAGTTTACACTATACTTATTCTTACACCATTAGTGTAACCTTTTCACCTTGACATAATAAACTTAGCTAGACATAATGAAAGAAAGAAAAATAAATAAACAAAATAGGAACATAAATAAGATAAAAGTTAACTAAGGAAATGAAAGGAAATGAAAGGCATAAACTTGATATTAATGAAAGAAAAACATAAACATTATAAAAAATACAAAGAGAAAGCAAGAGCATGATCTTGATCTGGAAACTAAGATGCCTAAATGAGTGGAAAATGCCTCTTTTTATAAGCCAAGATTGAGAACTATTGATTTGATGACTAATTGATGAGTGAGTGACCAACTTTTGACTTGATGACAATCTTTATCTTCTATTGTCTGCCCAAAAAATCACTGATAACATCAAAATTGAAGCCACTTGAAAACATGAAAGTTGTAAGAAATTGTCTCAGCTTTCTTGTATAAACAATTCAACTCATTTCGACTTCTAGAACTCCAGATATGGCCAAAATACTGAACAGTGCTCGGGCTAGAGGACAGATTCGGGCTTCTTTGTTGTTGCTACAATTTGGACTTGAAAATGACCTTTTTAGATCTTGGGCTTCATATAAAAGTTGTAGGCCTATATCTTACCTTTTCATTCATATAAAGTAGACCTAAATTTGAGATTTATAACTCCAGATATGACCCAATTACCGAACAGTGTTCTGGTTTGGATTACACCAACATCTTTTTTCTAGGTTTGACCATCTCTTTATCCTTTCAATTTCAATTCTTAAATTCATCAATCAATCCTTTCATTTATGTGATAGGTCTGCATTTAAAATGAACATTTACCACAAATTAAAGGTATCTTATATTATTAAATATATTATTATAAAACATGCTTTAGTTAAGGAGTTATTGATACTTCAAGTGCAAAATGATGATATAAAACCTTGATAAAAATGCACTTTTAAGTACTAATAAAAAAACCCAAAGTGGACCCAAGCAATCAAAGAAGAAATGGAAGCCTTAATGAAAAATAAAACATGGAACCTAGTATCATTACCGAGAGGAAAGAAGACGGTGGGGTGCAAGTGGGTGTTTTCTGTCAAATATAAAGCAAATGGATCCGTGGAAAGATATAAAGCAAGACTTGTGGCAAAAGGGTATACACAGGTATATGGTGTAGACTACCGAGAAACTTTCTCTCTAGTTGCTAAACTAAACATTATCAGAGTATTGTTGTCAATTGCAGCAAATCTAGATTGGCCATTACATTAGTTTGATGTGAAGAACACCTTTCTTCATGGTGATCTTGAAGAGGAGGTGTATATGGACATTCCTCCAGGCTACTCAGTAACCATAGGAGAGAATAAAGTGTGTAAATTACAGCGAGCCTTGTATGGACTAAAGCAATTACCACGAGCATGGTTTGGAAGATTTAGCTTGGCAATGAAGAAATATGGCTTCACACAAAGCAACTCAGATCATACCTTATTTCTTAAGAGACAGCAGGGCAAGGTAATAACTTTAATTATCTATGTCGATGATATGATTATTACAGGAGATGATAAAGAAGAAATATCGTGACTCCAAGGACAATTGGCCAGCGAATTTGAAATGAAAAATCTAGGTGGGTTGAAGTACTTTTTGGGAATAGAAGTTGCAAGATCAAATCAAGACATTTTCCTATCCCAGAGAAAATATATCCTAGATCTATTATCAGAAGTTGGATTGTTGGAGTGCAAACCAATAGATACCCCGACTGTCCAAAATCACAAGCTTGGGATTTATCCGAATCAGAAATTAGCTAATAAGGAGAAATATCAGCGATTAGTTGGCAAACTAATCTATTTATCACATACTCGTCTAGATATTGCATATGCGGTAGGCATGGTGGGTCAATTTATGCATTGTCCAAGTGAGGAACACATGGAGGTTGTAACTCGAATACTCAAATACTTGAAGTTATCTCCAGGGAAAGGGCTTATATTTTCCAAGAATGGTAATTTGAAAGTCAAAGGCTATACATATGTAGATTGGGCTGGGAACTGCCTAGACAGGAAGTCAACCTCATGGTATTTCACATTTGTTGGTGGAAAACTTGTGACATTGAGGAGTAAGAAACAAAATATGGTAGCACTCTCTAGTGCTGATGGCTAAAGGTTTATGTGAACTTCTTTGGCTAAACAAATTGCTAACTGAGATTGGTTTTGCTCCTAAATCATAAATGAGTCTCTTCTGTGATAATAAAGTTGCAATAAATATTTCTCAAAATTCAGTCCAACATGATAGAACTAAACATGTGGAGGTTGATCGGCACTTCATCAAACATAACCTTGAAGCGAAGACAATTCAATTTTCATTTGTCAAATTTAAAGATCAACTAGCAGATATACTTATTAAAGCCGTGTCTAGCAGAGAATTCCATAGCTCACTAGTCAAGTTGTGCATGAGAGATCCATATGCATCAACTTAAGGCGGAGTGTTGGCGTGAGCTGTAACACATGGGTAATAGCAAATATTGTAGGAATAGAGATGGAAAGAATAGGAGATATTATAAGAACAAAGATGGAAAGAATTTCTTTCCATCTCACGATAGCATAATTATAGGAACTGAATATGTATAGCTTAAAATAAAAGATTTACTCTTGTAGTATAAATATGTAACAAGCCACTGTGTAAGATTAATGAAAAAAAAAGAGTAATTATTGTGACATTGTTCTCGCTTTGGAAGAGGACACCCTCCTTGTTCCTACTATGGAGAAGCAATCCATTAGGTCCAACCTTGTTATGAGCTGTATGGATATCCAGCCGGCCACCCAGAGGCAAGGTATGGTTCAGGGCCAAGACGTTTCAGCAACAATAACAAGCCTGCAGATAATCATGTGTCCAAAGACTTCTTTAAAGAAGACGGACAACTAGTTGTTCGGATTCAAAACCTCAATTAAAGTAGCTCTCATCATTTTTTGGCAACAAAAATAAACTCTTAAGCAAATGCCGTAACCAAGCTAGGTTTGTCTGAAGTCGCATTTTGCCATTCGATCATTGACAGCGGGGAGACATTATATTTCTTCATCATCTAAATTATTTTTTGCAATGAGTATCTCTCCATGACTTGCAATCATACCTACATTCAAACCATTAAAATTAACCAATGGTGAAACTAAAATTCAATATTCAATGCGAAAGTTATAGTGGTGAAATTAAAATAAATAAATAAATAAATAAATATCCAATGCTAAGATTGTCGCTACCACTATTTAGATGTTCCTAAAAATTATAAGAATTATATGCCAAACCATATAATAATAATAAAAAAATTCAAACTCAATTTCAAAGAAAAATTATCCAAATTAGAAAAGCATGGCTTTAAGCTATATTCACCTAACATACATTGGATTTAAAAATCATCATCATCATCATCATCATCTAAAAATATATATAAAAGTAATTAAGAACTATTTGTAGAAAATCTAATTCAACAAAAAATACCGTTAAAATTTACTAAAAATCTAGACTTTGCTAGTTATAGTTCAGGCATGGGTTGACTCCTAACATGATTAACTTTATTTTGACTTGGATTATAGTGAGTATTGATTTTTTAATTATTATTTTTTAAATGTTAACATCGACTGAATTACCATAAGAAAAATTAATCGTGTTAAAATTAGATTTTTTTACTTAAATAAAACACCGACAAATGATGAAGGTTACCTATTACAGCTAACCATTCAATCCAATGACTTGTCCGCTATTGACTAACGAGTCTTTGTATAAAAGAGAAAATGAATGTGAACTGGCGATGAACTGACTACAGACGCACATCACAAATTAATTAACATTGCTACAGTTTACAAGAATTAAAATATAAAAATAATAATAATAAATCATTTTATGATACCGTGTCCATATGCACATATATTTATATATTGCAATAATTAAATAAGAGAAGTCTTTTTAAAAACCAACGTGTCTATTGACTTAGAGTCAATTGAACATGCTTTATGGTTGTTGATTTTTAACTTTGAATTATTTTCATAAATAACGAAGAATATTGTTAAGAAAATAATCTAGATAAATATTCTTAATTAATTTCTAATCAATAAAAGAAGAGATCAATAAATTAAATAACTTAAGGAAATCAAAAATTTATTTCAAGAAGAGTATAAGCATTTTCTATAATTTATTTTATAAGAGCGTCTCCGAGACTGTTATTCAGAGGAATTCAAACCAAAGAAGAAAAGTGATTTCATAGAGATGATCCTGCTGGATGCTGTCTTCATCATTGAGTTTATGAAGGAATATTCGAATAATGATGAAGGTCCTAACAGGTTTGAGCCTAGAACGATATTGGACATACGAGAAGACTTGATACTACTTGAAAACCAACTACCTTTCTTCATTATTCAGGAAATATATGACGAGTACAATCGTGCTCGCCAAGATCTAACAGCCATTCCTTTTTTCGATCTTGTTACCTCTCATTCTAAAAATTACACGTTTTTAAAGAAGGTTGAAACCAACCGGAGTGTAAAGAAAAGCAGACATTTCACTGATTTACTAAGAAATTTGATGTTGAATGGAGCCAGGCAGCCGAATGGAGCCAGGAAGCTGAATGGATCCAGTAATCCTATCATGCTAAGGCATAATGCTGTCTGTTAGAGTACAATGATGATAAGTGTAAACATGATTACTAAGTTTGTTAGTTGGTTAGCTGTTAGTCAGTTAGTTAGTTAGTTAGCAAAGTTAGTTACATGCAGTTAAGTTGTTACAACTGCATGTATATATATATATAACTAACTAGCTAAAGCTGGACTGCATTGAATTACATAAAATAAAAAGCATTACGAGTGTTCTCATTTTTCTCTAGTCTCTCAAACAGTTTCTCTACATTTACAACAACAGATACACTCTAACATGGTATCAGAGCTCTTAGCTCACGCTTGAAGATCTTCTTTGATTGCTTCCGCATACTCTCTGCTTTTTCTTCTTCGCATTCTACAGTCTCTCCTAGTTCTCAGTCCATTACTGCTTCCATTCAAGCTTCTCCTCCTCTTCCTGTGGCGCCTGATATCAGTATCAGTTCTACTACTTTTAATCCTGACAACTTGCAAGTGGTTTTGTCCATTCCTTCTCTCAATTTGCATCCCATGCAAACCAGAAGAAAAAGTGGCATTACTAAACAGAAGGCTTTCTTAGCCAGTATTCAGGATTGTAGCATGGTTGATATGTCTTTAACAGAGCCAGCAACTTACAAATCTGCCATCAAAGCTCCTGTGTGGTTACAGGCCATGCAAGATGAAATTACTGCATTACATACTCAAGGCACCTGGAGTCTTGTTCCATTACCAGCAAAGAGGAACTTAGTGGGGTGCAAGTGTATTTTCAAGATCAAACGTCATTCGGATGGTTCGATTGCTAAGCACAAAGCACGGTTGGTTGCTAAAGGGTTTAGTCAGGAACCTGGCTTGGATTATGGGGACACCTTTAGTCCTGTGGTGAAACCTGCCACCATTCGACTAATTCTTTCCCTGGCTGCTCATTTCAATTGGCCTCTTAGACAATTAGACGTCAAAAATGCATTCTTGCATGGCATTCTTCAAGAAGAGGTTTACATGTCCCAGCCTTCTAGTTTTGAAGATTCATTGCATCCTCATCATGTGTGCAAACTGCATAAATCTCTCTATGGATTAAAACAAGCACCTAGGGCCTGGAATACACGTTTTACTCAATTTCTGCCTTCCTTGGGGTTTGCCACAACCTATTCTGATTCATCCTTGTTTGTCAAGCATGTTGGTTCTCAGATTGTGGTCCTGCTCCTCTATGTAGATGATATTATCCTCATAGGAAGTGCGTCTGCTGCCATTCTGCAGGTTATCCAAGCTCTCTCCACTGAATTTGATATCACAGATTTAGGCTCTCTTCATTTTCCCCTGGGGATACAAATTACTCACATCTCTACTGGCTTGTTTCTTTCACAATCTAAATATGTTGAGGATTTGCTGCTTAAATCTGAGATGGTTGATGCTAAACCATGTGATACTCCATGTCTTCCTCATCATCGCCTACTTAAAGAAGATGGGGCACCGTATCCTAATCCTACAGTATATCGTAGCATTGTAGGGGCTCTGCAATACTTGACCTTCACACGACCTGACATTGCGTTCTCTGTGCATCAAGTCTGCTAATTTATGCAGAATCCAATAGTGTCTCATTTCACTGCTGTGAAACGAATTTTACGCTACCTTAAAGGCACACTGTATGTTGATATTTCTTACACTAAAGGAGATTTGCAGCTCAAGGCGTTTAGTGATGCTGACTAGGCAAGGGATCCTAATGACAGACGCTCCACTACTGGCTTGGTAATCTTTTTGGGCGACAATCCTATATCATGGTCTTCCAAAAAGCAACAAACTGTGTCCAGATCATCAACAGAGGCTAAATATCGAGCCTTATCCTTTACTACCGCTGAAGTGGATTGACTCAAGCAGTTATTAGCCTTTCTGCATGTTTCATTACCTCATCCTCCTGTTCTTTTCTATGATAATCTCTCTGCCATTGCTCTATCCTTTAATCCTGTTCAGCATCAACGAACCAAACACATTGAGGTCGATGTGCATTTTGTTCGTGAACGAGTTTCCCAGAAGCAATTGTCAGTTCAATTTGTTTCCTCACAGGAACAGTTTGCTGATATTCTCACGAAGGGGTTAAGTGCTCCTCTCTTTCGCACTCATTGCTGCAATCTCAGACTTAGTTCTCCACCCGCATGATCTTGAAGGAGGATGTTAGAGTACAGTGATGATAAGTGTAAACATGATTACTAAGTTTGTTAGTTGGTTAGCTGTTAGTCAGTTAGTTAGTTAGTTAGCAAAGTTAGTTACATGCAGTTAAGTTGTTACAACTGCATGTATATATATATATATATATAACTAACTAGCTAAAGCTGGACTGCATTGAATTACATAAAATAAAGAGCATTACTAGTGTTCTCATTTTTCTCTAAGTCTCTCAAACAGTTTCTCTACATTTACAACAACAGATACACTCTAACACTGTCAAGCTTCGCGCGGCAAGAGTCGAGTTTGAGGTCGCCGAAGACAAATGTTTGCTTAACATAACATTTGAGAAAGGAGTGTTGAAAATACCACTCTTGGAAGTTGATTACCACTTCGAACGTGCTGTACGAAATATCATGGCCTTGGAGCAGTGCTTGTACCAGAATGAAGCTTACGTATGCAGTTACATTAAGTTTATGGACCATCTTATCGACAGTGCAGAAGACGTGGGTTTGCTAGTCGGAAAGAAAATCATTACCCACAGGCTAGGTAACGATGCCGCAGTTTCAGTTATGATTAACAAGCTTTGCGAAAATATTAGTGACCCTTATACTTATTATGATGATATATGTGAAAAGATGAATGACCACTGTGATAGCCTCCTTAACCGTATGAAGGCAACCTTGGAACTTGTATATTTCCCCCATGTTTGGAGAGGTACGGGAACTGTTGCAGCTGCTATCCTCCTGATTCTCACTTTGATACAGACTATAACTTCCGTAAAGTCGGTATTCTAGGATTTTATCTTGTTTAGTTTTATTATCCCTTCGTAATGCTGGATTGGATTATTATTGTTAAAATTGCAGTTAAACTTTGGGTTTCTGTAGTTCTGAACTAATAATATTGTATCAATTTCTTGTTGTGTTGTCCTAAAATTGAGTTTGTACTTGTGACCTATGTGATGTCCTTTCCCTTTCCCCCTCAATATCTTCATCATCTTCTGATTAAATGAAGCTGGAAAATTAAAGCATGATCTCCTTTTCAAGATCCCCAGTTTTTTTTTTTTCTGTTTCTTTCTTGCTTGCCACAACTATTAGAAAATGTTGCCTGCCATTATACAATTTCTTGCTTTAATTAATTTTAACATTAGACTGAGTTAATTTGGGAATGCTATGCACCAGAATTTAGTAACAAATTGCGGATGATTTGTTGTCTTGATAAATTGAGGCATTCATACAAGATTGCCACAAATGTTTTGCATTCTATTGATGTCTATTTCTGTTTCTTTCTTGCTTGCCACAGCAGTGACATGAATGCAATTGAATTTTCTATAGATTCATGTAATTGTGAAAGATGTAATGTTTTTTAATTATCGGATTGTACAAAACCCAACTAAAACGTAACTTTCCTCTCTAAGATTATACAAAAACACCCCTTCCTGATCATAGAACTGTAGAATATCTCTATTTTCTAATATCGTAGCAGCATACCCAACGTGGTTATATTCCTCTGCTGATCATATAACAGCAGAAGATCTCCATTTTCTAATATCATGGCATCACCAAGAAACAATGGTTTCTCTAGGTGAATGTTGTTTTCCATGAAAATTGTCGTATGTGTTCGGTGTCACGGCGAATATTCCACTTTTATCAAGAAGTGTATCTATCTAATGGAAAATATAGGGGAACAAGAAATTCTAGCTTTTATCAGTGAAAAATAGAATGGAATTCGCCACCTAGTATTTTGGTCACTAGGAACCTTAACTAGTCTTAGAGATCAAATACGGGGACTGGTTGCATAAATGGAAAGTATTAACGCCCCAAATATGCCTTACCTAAGATAAGGTGCATTGTTTGATTGTTTGATAAAAAAACTAAGATATGATCGTATCTCTAGTGGTTGGTCTGTCTATGATTTAAGAAAAGTCCTCCTTAGTAAGGAGATCCTTATCTTTATTAGGTGATTCTGATGTGAACAAAAAAATTTAATATCCGACATACGTCTTACGTATAAGATCATAACCCCAAATATTAAAAGAAAACAAATGAATTTTTTTGGAGTTTTTGAAATATTGGCCTAGTTCTCATGACTTGAATAAACTGGTTATTAAAGCCAAAATGCATGCTAATACATATATTGTTTTGAAATTTCTTTTGTTGTGTGAAAATATGATGTTATAATATATATATATATATATATATATATATATATATATATATATATTGGAGAG
>NW_011499944.1:31508-32775 GCF_000495115.2 Populus euphratica
GGTGGTATTGTTGCGGCGGTGGCTAGGGAGCCCGATGACAGCAGCTGTTCTTTCTTCTTCTTCCCTGTGCAGAGGTGTTGCTTCTTCTCTTGGTTTCTTTTGCTCCCTCTGTTTCCATTTGGTTCTTCTCCTCTTGATCTCTAGTGTTCCCTTCTGTCAGCTGTTCGTCCTCCTCTATGTACGATGGTCTCCCCTCTCAGTCGTCCACTCACTGTCTCATTATTTTTTTTCTTTTTCTTCGTTTCCTCCCTCCCTCTCACAGTGGCTCTTTTCGTTTCAAACTTCCCTCCCCTTTCAATTTCAAAAGGACCCTTTCTCATCCAAAAAATCCTCTTCCTCCCTTCTTTATGTTCTCTCTTTTAAACTTCTCTCGTTCATACTTCTCTCCCTCGTTCAATTTTCCAAAAGCTTTTCCTCCTCCTTTCTTTATGTGTTTTTGGGTGCTATTTATAGAGCCAAGGAGCGGGGCTCCTTACTGTTGCGCATGGGGAGCAGGGGTTTGTAGTGGTTGGTCGGCTAGTGGGCGCGACTCCCTCCGTTTTGGCAGGGCACGGGGCAGGTGGTCGGCCAGTGGGCGCGGCTGGCAAGGCGTGACTCCCTCGGTTTTGGCAAGGCGTGCTGCAAGAGAGAGATGCAGCAAAATTAAGGAAGAAGAAAACAAAACTTTTCTTCTTCCCCTGCTGCATGTGTAGGGGAAGAAGAAAGAGGAACAATGTCGTTCAAAACGATACTATTCTTATTTTTTTAATTTTTTTTTATTATTTATAGGAATCCAAAAATGAGTTACAACAAAAATCATTTTAATCCCTTGTCGTCATTGTTAAGACCACAAGACTGCATGGATTTTTTTTATCAATTCTAATTTTAGTATCATGATATAGCCCTTCAAAGGAGGGGGTAAAAAGAAGGATCTAAATTTCTCGTTTTCAAAATCAAATGCACACATGTTTGTCAAATAAAATTATGTTATCTACTAGGAATTATTTTTTAATATTTAGTAGTATAATAAAAAATAAGTTGGAAAACACTTTCTAATATTTGGTTTTGTCATGGAAAATAAGCAGGAAAATAACTTATTAATATTTTATTTTTTTCAAGTTTATTAAAATAATAAGGAAAAAATCTTACAAATTAAAAATTTGAATAAGAATGAAATTAAAAAAAATATAATTTCATAAATTATCTCAAATAAAATCAATAATAATAAAAATAATAGAGATCAAATAAAAAAAATTGAAAGATGAAGAAATTAAAATAATAATAATTA
>NW_011499944.1:33626-39135 GCF_000495115.2 Populus euphratica
TATTATTATTATTAAACATGAACTTTGTGAGGAAACATTTTATATGATAAAAATATCTATAAGCGCTGCTAATCATTGCAAGTACAGAAAGGATTATATTTTAATTGAACGACAGAAAACTACAGAAAACACGTTGTCCTCAGGTGGATCCCATTTTCTTTAATTAAAGAGAAAAAACACCATAGTCAAGTAGATGAAAAAAAGTCAACAACTTAATATGAACATTGAAGCATTTTACAAATTAAAATTTTTATTATATGAATTTAAAAAATGTAAACATCATATAAACATAAAATTAACAGTAGTATTAGAGTTAAAATATTTTATCAATTACATAATTAGTCCATGTACAAATAATTATATATTACTATTATCTAAGAAAAACATATTAAATTAGTTGTGTATTATATTTGTGGAAGTATAGTGAAAAATAAAGAGTTTTTATCTAGTAATTAAATAAAGTTATAAATTTTAAAAATTAGTGCTGGTTTAGCAAGTAAGAAATTAGTTATACTTTAAAAAAATAAAAAAAATAATGTGACTCTTAAACGATTATTTATTACAAAAAATATTTTTACTATGTGTTTTCTTCTAAATTTATTATTTTTTATTGTCATTAATTATTCTAGATTTTTATTTTTATTTTTACTTTTTAAAATTTATGATTGGTTTGCAAAAAAAATTTAACATTGATCTTTGGACATGTTGAAAAAAATATCAATTTCTAAAAATGAAAGACTAGCTAAAGAGGTTGACATTAAATCTTAAAAAAAAATCATCAAAATTACTAAAAATAAATGTAACCCATATTTAATTTTAAAATTAAGTTGTTCCTTATATTTTTTGAAGTGGATATTGTATCCATGAAAATGGTAAAAATTAAGCTTTTGAGCCAATATTAATGGTGCAAGTTGGGCTTTAGGCATAATATTAATTTTATGGGCTTTAATGGGATTGGACTTTAGTCCATTTATTTTCTTTAATTTTTTATATTATGATATCTTTTTCACAATTTATATTTAAATTTTATTAATTTTTTTATTATATGAGAATGTCACTAAAAAAAAATTCAGATTTTTACTATGTGAAAAGATTAATATACATGAAATCAAAATGGACCATCAGGGTAAAAAAAACACCAGGAATCGCTGGACAATACATCTCGGATCACGCGGAGCATATGTACATCACGCGTGATTTATCTGCAAAAAACTGCATTGAAGGAGCATGTGGCTCACGCGCTATATAGAAACCCCATTAGTCCTTGTTTCTCATGACCAGCAGCCCTTCTTCCTCTATTTTTTATTCAATCTTCCTGAAAATTAAATAAATAAACACAGAAAATATGTCTAATCTTGAAATTTTTTTCAATTTAATTTATAAATTGAATTAATTTATCTTTATAATTTTAATTTATCCGTTAGTTTTTTAAAATTATGCAATTTTAAGCAATCTAACTCCCAATTTTTCTTAATTGACATTTTAACTTGATTTTGTTTTAAAATCATCCTTGAACTGTAATTTTTTTTAAACTTAACCAAATCAATCTCATTTATCAACTTTCTTTTCAATTTAACCCTAAATTGTAATTTAAAAATTCTAAAATTTATTTTTGTCTATAATGCTAAATTATTGATCCAATTTCAATTTTGATTATTTTTTATTTTTGAATTTCTTATGATTTCAAGATTTTTTGACTCAAAATTAAATAAAAATGAAGAAAATAACAATATGATTGAAATTAACTAAAATTAATAAGACATATTTTGGATTTTCTAACTTTTAAAAATATATAAAAACAATATAGGTTGAAATTGGGTAATGACAAGTTAAAAAAAAAATTACAAAAGTTTTTTTCTTAAAAAAAAATTATTTGTTGTTTATTTACTATTAATGCTATAGAAAAGCATAAACTAAGTTTTGAAACATTTGATTTGATAAGAAAATACCCATAAATATTACTAACAATTAGATATATTGAAAAGAATTTATTAGTAACTATTAAACATATTGTCTTATTGTCAGACGTACGATGAGCAAAAAGTTTTGAAAAAACCTAAAAAAATTATCCAAAAAGATAAACCAAAAAAATAATCAATTAAATGGACTAATTAGAAAAGTTTTTAAGAAAATTGTTTTGGTTTAGTTTGGCTTTATTTCAATTTTAGAAGTTCAAAACCAAACGGAATAGGTTGATCTAACACTTAAAAAAAACATAAAAATATCAAATTTTATTCCTATCTCTCACCTAAACAAAAGTTGTAACCCCAAATCAAACCCAAACGTAGCAGCTACCAAGCTTCTAAAACAAGAGAACATGGCTTCCTAGGGCCATGTCTCATTCCCCCCACCACGCTCTCTCTCTCAAATATATTTTTTTTGGTCGCTTTATTGTTTTAATTGGACATGAAATCACTTCTTCAGCAGCTTGTAGGTATAGGCAGACATTAGTTGATTCAATATAAGGATAAGCATTCTATCTTTAAAGTTTACCGTTTCTCTGTAAGGGTGCGGTGCAGGGTTTATGTAGTTCCACTTTTATTTTTATTTTTTATAAAAGAACTAAACTAGATCCAGTCCCTTTTTTTAACAGAATATTTCAAGCAATTGAATAGGAAAAACCAGTTTTTTTTTAAGTGAATTGATAAGAAGCTCTAGATATTCAAAATCAATTTATCAATACGCTATTTATAAAAACAATTGCTTCTTTCTATGAAAACAAATATAATAATATATTTTAATTAATCTCAAAATACATTAACCTGTCCCTTTGATGGCGTTTTAGTCATCCATGCTGTGTTATCGTTTAGAGAAAATTGTTTAACGCACGAGGGGGGAGTATAATTATAAGATAAACAAACGTTGTTTTCATTTTGGGGTCTACCTTCATCCACTTGAAATTTTTATCCTCTCATGTTTAGTGGGACGCAGAGCCTAAGATATTTGTAGGTTGATCGGTGATTTTTTTTTTTCTATAAAATATTATCCGAAGATATAAATAAGATGGATAAGGCTAAAATGAAGATTTAATATTTTACAGGGATTATTATGTACAAATATACTTCATCTTTTAGAAATAATTTTAAAGTTAAGGGACTTTCCTAGATCCGCCCTTGCCAGGCTTGGATCTAGGTAATTAACGGCATTGTTTATTCAAGAGTATGTTTTTGTAATATTTAATTAAATGTGGAAGGGTTCTTTATTAAATCTTTAAGCTTTTGAGTGATTTTTGTAATTTTTCAACACCTCAAAGAGGATTATGTATGTATATATAAAGTGTATTAGAACCGGGAGAGAAATCTTGTGATCCAATTTGCTAAAAGAAACAACAACAGGCCCACCAACATTATACTTTAAAAAGAGCCACTACATAAGTCTTTCATTTCAAACCATTATTTATTAATTTCTCCTCTCTTTTTATTACACCTAATATTGGTCCCACCGACATGGATCATCCATTTCCTTTTCAATTACATCAATTTAAGATTTATCGTATCCCATTACCCAAATTCTACACACTTAAACCAATCATTACGAACACTTCGCTCAACTATTTTATTGCACCTTTAATATTTCAATACTTAACATTTAATTACTTACCACTTAATCGATGTTTTTGACTTCAAACTACGCACAACCTTGTGGCACTAATTTGTTGTGATAAATAAATTAATAGCCTTTGTGCGATGAAATTTGGTAGATTGAACCGCATCATCCATAAAAAGAAATTGGATAACGTAATTAACTTATTAGTTGATTAGGAGGATTTCATGCATGGTTTAACATATGTTCCTTCTAGATCATGATTTTTTTTTTATAATGATTAGATAATTTTATTGAAAAATAGTTATTAACTATTTAGTAAAGGATTAAACAATTGATACTAAAAGTTTTTTTTTGGATAATAATTAAGAGTATAGTCCGGATTTAAAAATTTAAAAATTAATTACTTTGCATACAAACAAATTATATTAAATTTTTATATAAATTCACGTGTTAAGTGATAATTACTAAATCGATTAAGTACACTTTCAAAAGGAGTTATTATTACAGTTTATATGAAATTTTCTTATAGCACTGCTCTAAAAATGTACATGGACAAATGTAGTCATGTAATTTTATGGGAGAAAGTGCTTTAATTTTGTGAAATAACACAGAAATTTCTTGGTTTGTTTCACCAAATTTGCAGACTGGAAAAGGATAAACTTATTGTAAGTGCTTCAAACATGGGAAGCGATATTGAACAGGGAAGAGCATTAAATATGGAAGAGGATAGGCCAAGTGCTTCAGAAATTAAGATGACTGGGGCACTTTTTGCGCAGCTGGATACTAAGGTGAAACGGTTGTCCTCTAAACAGGGCTATTCTGAGTGCTGTATCTACAGGGTGTCCAAACGGGTTCAAAGCGTACATTGGCAAGCCTACTAATTTTTATTGTCATTAATTATTCTAGATTTTTATTTTTATTTTTACTTTTTAAAATTTATGATTGGTTTGCAAAAAAAATTTAACATTGATCTTTGTACATATTGAAAAATAATATCAATTTCTAAAAATAAAAGACTAGCTAAAGAGGTTGACATTAAATCTTAAAAAAAAATCATCAAAATTACTAAAAATAAATGTAACCCATATTTAATTTTAAAATTAAGTTGTTCCTTATATTTTTTGAAGTGGATATTGTATCCATGAAAATGGTAAAAATTAAGCTTTTGAGCCAATATTAATGGTGCAAGTTGGGCTTTAGGCATAATATTAATTTTATGGGCTTTAATGGGATTGGACTTTAGTCCATTTATTTTCTTTAATTTTTTATATTATGATATCTTTTTCACAATTTATATTTAAATTTTATTAATTTTTTTATTATATGAGAATGTCACTAAAAAAAAATTCAGATTTTTACTATGTGAAAAGATTAATATACATGAAATCAAAATGGACCATCAGGGTAAAAAAAACACCAGGAATCGCTGGACAATACATCCCGGATCACGCGGAGCATATGTACATCACGCGTGATTTATCTGCAAAAAACTGCATTGAAGGAGCATGTGGCTCACGCGCTATATATAAACCTCATTAGTCCTTATTTCTCAAGACCAGCAGCCCTTCTTCCTCTATTTTTTATTCAATCTTCCTGAAAATTAAATAAATAAACACAGAAAATATGTCTAATCTTGAAATTTTTTTCAATTTAATTTATAAATTGAATTAATTTATCTTTATAATTTTAATTTATCCGTTAGTTTTTTAAAATTATGCAATTTTAAGCAATCTAACTCCCAATTTTTCTTAATTGACATTTTAACTTGATTTTGTTTTAAAATCATCCTTGAACTGTAATTTTTTTTAAAACTTAACCAAATCAATCTCATTTATCAACTTTCTTTTCAATTTAACCCTAAATTGTAATTTAAAAATTCTAAAATTTATTTTTGTCTATAATGCTAAATTATTGATCCAATTTCAATTTTGATTATTTTTTATTTTTGAATTTCTTATGATTT
>NW_011499944.1:41187-58589 GCF_000495115.2 Populus euphratica
AATCCTATCAAATACATGAATTCAAAAGTTAGGATTCATTAAAAAAAATAGATAAAATCCAAAGAGAAAGATTAAAAAGAAGAAAAGGAAAAAAAAGGATATTCTTGGCATATAGCTGGAATACTAACTTTTTTAAAAAATAATTATTTAATATTAAATAAATAAATAAAATAGGATGATAATAATAATTTTTTTATGTTAAATTTTTTTTATATAGCTTTGATTTCTAATTTTTATATATTTTTAGTAGATTTAAATCCTGATTTTTATTTTAACTATAATTATTAACAAATTTAATATTCAGTTATTGCAAGTTGGATTGCAAAACAATTTCACTTGTACCTTAGCTCGAAAACCATCCTACCAAACCGTTAAGAAAAAAAATCCAATTTCAATTACATTGAAAAATGATTGAAAATAGGAAAGCGTTGACATTAGTCTATATAACTTGACAGATCAAGAATTTAAAAATAAAATAATGAGTAACTCAATTTTTTTTAATGGCGATTGGTGTATCGTTCTTATTTTTTTAATATATTCACATTAACATTATTAAAATAAACTTTATTTTATTCATGCATACTTGTATGATTCTTATAAGTTCTTGTCTATAAAAAAAATATTTTGAAAAGAAAAATTCTAAAAAAACAATCACATTAATAAAATAAAAAATTATAATTAAAGAGATTTTTTTATTTTATTTTAAGTCATCCAGATTTTTTTATCTTTATTCTAATTAATTTTGGTTCTATCGAATTAAGAACCATAAAAAAAATTGTTGAAAAAAAATTATATTAATAAAAAATAGATGGAATTATTCAAAAAAATATTTTGTTTCATATAATTTCTCTTTTAAAAAATAATTTTATTATCATATAATTAAATAAAATAATTTTGAATAGCTACTCACAACATGAAATTAAATATCTTAATACATATTTATCTCTTAATTTATTGATTCAATTTTTAGTTATCATAAATAATTTATTTAATATTTATTAATATATATAATTCTTAATTTATTTTATTAAATACAAACATAAACTTGATTTCCAATTCAATTTTTTTTAATATAGAGAACACACACATTGACAACACTTAAAAAGTTTTTTTTTTTGTTAGAAAAAAACTCTTAATCCCGCATGTAGAGAGTGTGAGTGCTGTTTGATCTTTTAGAAAATATTACTATAAAATTGATTTTTAATGTATCTGTCTAACTTACAGAATGCATATTGTAGGTCTCAGATTTCTTTTTCTCAACGCCATAAAAATACTATATCATATGTGATGTGATATTTTATTTTTATTTTTACTTTTTTGTGAAAAGCAGATCATGAGAGTTGATAAGGTAAGGTTGTCTTGATTCTTCTTATCAAGCTCACACGTTCTTAAAAAAGAAAAAGAAAAAAGTGGTCATATACATTCAGAAAGAAAAGTAAAGAAAAGAAAAGAAAAGAACATAGAAGTGAATTATGCTAGTGTCATGCTAAGACCCAACATTGATGGGAGACATACACAATAAGATAGGGATAAAGTGCACAACAAGATAATGGTTGCCCTTCTTGCCTGTCATATACTTTCTTTTTCCACATGCTATTCTTAATAAAGAGGCTCGCTGCTTGGGACGATATCTATACAGAGAGTGTCCACTGATCTCCCTCAGGTCAGCACCATCTGGTTTTGTTCTTTGAAAATTTACGGACGATGTTTTGGATTTGGTTTAAGCTCTTCAGACATTACAAGGTTTAATATATGTTTAAGCATTCTATCCATAAAGTTTACTTTTCCCCTATAAAGGGGCATGGTGTGTGTAGTTCCATTTTTGTTTTTCATTTCTTTTTAAAGAACTAAACTAGGTCCGGTCTGGTTTTTTAATACAATTTAAGCAATTGCATATGTAGGAAGATTGTTGACGAGTCAGAAGAAGACAAGTAGGGAAGGAGAAAATGTGTTATAGTGAAAGAGCTCGATAGGTGAAGAGGGAGATGAAAGTTGAGTTATATGTTGGATCCAGAGGTTATCAGTAGTAAAATGAAAGGAAAAACTTAAACTCCAGATTGTAAATGGTGTAACTCTCGAAAAACTTACTGTTTTTTCCAACACCAGAACAGGCCCACCAACATTATACTTTATAAAAAGCCAACAACATAAGTTTGTCTTTCCTTTCAAACCATTATTTATTAATTTCCTCTCTTTTTATTACATCTAATATTGTCGGAATATTACATTTCAGTTTAATTTGATTTTTATTAAAAAAATATAATCAAATCAGTTTTAAAAAAAATGAAATAGGATTACACAAATTATTTTTAGTTTAGCTCAATTTTTTCTAGTTTAGCTTGATTCATCAACATAGATCATGCATTTCCTTTTCAATTATATCAATTTAAGATTTATCGTTTCCATTACCCAAATTCTACACACTTAAACCAATCATTATTAACACTTCGCTCAACTATTTGATTGCACCTTTAATATTTCAACACTTAATATTTAATTACTTACCACGTAATCGATGTTTTTAACTTCAAACTACACACAACCTTGTGGCACTAATTTGTTGTGATAAATAAATTAATAGCCATTGTGTGATGAAATTTGGTAGATTGAACCGCATCATCCATAAAAAGAAATTGGATAACGTAGTTAAACTTATTAATTGATTAGGAGGATTTCATGCATGGTTTAACATATGTTCCTTCTAGATCATGGCTTTTTTTCTTGCTTTAATTAATTTTAACATTGGACTGAGTTAATTTGGGAATGCTATGCACCAGAATTGAGTAACAAATTGTACATGATTTGTTGTTTTGATAAATTGGGGCATCATACAAGATTGAATGCTATCTGTAACGTGTACCTTTCCCCTGTAAGGGTGCAGGGTGCATGCAGCTCCTTTTCTTTTCTTTTCTAATAGGAAAAACCAGTTTTTTTAAGTGAATTGATAAGAAGCTCTAGATATTCAAAATCAATTTATCAATAAGCTATTTATAAGAACAATTGCTTCTTTCTATAAAAACAAAAATAATAATATATTTTAAATAATCTCAAAATACATTAACCTGTCCCTTTGATGGCGTTTTAGTCATCCATGCTGTGTTATCGTTTAGAGAAAATTGTTTAACGCACGAGGGGGGAGTATAATTATAAGATAAACAAACGTTGTTTTCATTTTGGGGTCTACCTTCATCCACTTGAAATTTTTATCCTCTCATGTTTAGCGGGATGGTGAGCCTAAAATATTTGTAGGTTGATGCGTTTTTTTTTTCTATAAAATATTATCCGCAGATATAAATAAGATGGATCCAGGATTCAACGTTAAAGGGCTAAAATGAAGATTTAATATTTTACAGGGATTATTATGTACAAATATACTTCATCTTTTAGAAGTAATTTTAAAGTTAAGGGACTTTCCTAGATCCGCCTTTGGCAGGCTTTAATCTAAAGAGCGCATAGAATTAAGTCCCTTAATTATAGCCATTGTCATGTGCATCTGGGAAGACAAGGCAAGAGACTTAGAGAGAGAGGAGGGGGAGAGAGAGAGGTGCTGCAATATATATATATATATATAGGAAGAGGCTCGCTGCTTGGGACCCTATTTACAGACACAGTCCTCTGATCTCCGTCCTCAGGTCAGCACTAACTTGTTCTGCTCATTGAAATGTTTAGTTTTTCGAAATTTAATGTTTTGAATTTGGTTTAAGCTCTGCAGACAGTAGGTAGTTCGGTGTATGTAGTTCCATATTTATTCATTTATTTATTTTAAAGTTGGTTTGCTTAATTATGTTTTAGTTTTCCAGCATATATAAAACATTTATACGCGATGTAATAAATTTTGTTGTTAATTTCATTGAACCTGCTGTGAAATGATTAGAGGTTCGACTTTAGATTACTATGGGTATTAGGATAGCTAGAGAGCAAGACTCGATTAGCGGTGATCAACAAGTGATTATCGGTATCAATACCCATAGCAGTCACTTTAATTACCCATGCTAATTTATTTAGGAGAACTAGCTACATATCTAACAAAAATGACCTTCAGTATTACAAAAGAAATAAAACAATAAAAAATCAGAAAAAAAATTCAGATTGTACCCACACAATGAACAATAATTTCTTCTTTTTCAAAAAAAAAAAACTAGGAGTAACGTGTTTAAGTGATTTGTTGATTAAGTTTCATCTTGGCATATCAAAGTCATCAAATGCTTTATTAAAAACATTTTATTATTTGCAATTTTGTAAGCATATAATGTTCAAGCTTATTATATAGGAATGTGTTCTAGTTTATCTACTAAAAGAATTTCATCTTCGTTAGGAGAAATCATAATCTAACTCAGACTACCCAGAAAACCTGATGTTGTAATAGCACACAAAACACTAATTAGACTATTCTAAATTTAATCTTTACTATTTTAGATTATAGATCCTTGTTATGTCGTAATTGTATCTATAAAATTTCAGCTAAATTAATCCATAATTATATTTATAAACTCTCACCTAAATTAATTCATATCCAACATATACAACACATGTAGTAGCATTTGATCAAAACTAGATAGATCACCCAAATACTATTTTTGGAAAGCTAATTTTTTTCTCTATATTTGTTCTCCATATATAACAAATTAAATATTAAAAACTCCTATGAAATTAGGCTAAACCCTTCTCTTCATATGGGCTTAATGATCCCACATGGATCAAACTAAATATAAATAGGTTATTTTTTAAATACGAGGAAACCAACTAAACATTTTTTAGCATGTATTTTTCTATAAATGTGATGTTTTAAATTGTAAAGTTAATGTCATTAAATTTGTTATTAAATAGAAGGTTTAACTTGAAATTATTAAATTATTTTATATTAAAAAAATTATATTTTGATTTTGAATATATATTGTTCTAATTAAAAGTGACAAATGAAAAAATATTAAATATATAAAAATATTTAAGTAATTAAAAAATATTAAATATATATTGAAACTTTGTCTGCAGGTTAGTGTGAACCAGCTAAGGCTGCATCCAAATATTATTATAAGATAAACTAACATCGTTTTCATTATGGGGTCTTCCTTCATGCATTTGAAATTTTCAACTTCACATGCTCAGTTGGTTGATCGGTGGGTTTATATATATATATATATATACACTATCTGCAGATAGAAAAAAAGATGGATCCAGGATTCAACATTAAAGGGTTAAAATGAAGATTTAATAATTTTACAGGGATTATTATATACAAATATACTTGACCTTTTAGATATCATTTCTAAGTTCACATTTATATATTTATAGCCATTTTCATATGCATTTGGGTAGACAAGAGACTTATTCCTGATTGGAATGCGGTTTGAATTGTGTATTTTTAAATTTTATTTTATTTTGTTTAAAATTATTTTTTGATGTTTTTATATTATCTTGATATAAAAAATAAATTTTAAAAATAAAAAAATAATTTTAATATATTTTTAAATAAAAAATACTTTGAAGATTACCACAATTTAGCTATACCATGCTCGCCATCTGTGGAGAAACATGAGCAAAAAACCATTGGTGCTTGTACGGTCTGAATCTCCCCTAAAACTGGACTTCCCAAACTCCACATAATTTTCACAGCAAGTGACAAGCGGTGCAGCTCAAAATCGACTCATGTTCTTAATTCTTTAGGTTATTTAATATTATATATAACAATTTAACTAAAAATCTTAAAATTACTAGCAAAACTCATGGGAATACAAACCTCCAAGAACTAATGGTCCGACCACAAATAATGTAATGCTAATTGCTATGCTTTAAACCCCTGCCAAACTGTGAAAAAATACGTAGTTTATAGATTCCTGGTGGAAGGCACTTTATAAACCTTGGCTATTCGCATCATTTTCCCAAAATCTTATTAAATCCATTCAACATGAAATCACTATCTAGAATCTCTGAAATACAATGTAAAATCACTTTGACTTCTTGCAAGTCCAAATCTTTAATTGAAAAACTCCGTTGAGGGCGTGCATGAATGGGCGTACTATAGAGTTAATTAATATAAAAATTTTAGATTCAAATGATAATTTGTTATTATCTCAAATTTCAGGAGGTGTGTAATTAATAAGCAATTTAAATTTATTTTATATATTTAGCTTTGTTAATTTAAACTTTTAAATTAAAATGATCATAAATTCAAATCTCACCAGTTCTATTAATTGTTTATTTTTGTATAAAATTTTTAATTGTTATTATCTTTTTGATATAGTATCAGAATCTTGATGACAAAATAGTAATGAGTTCAAATCTCATCATTTCTATTTATTTGATAAAATTAAACACCTATATAAATTACCTATATAAATTTCAAGCTCAAAGAACTTTCATTTAAAAGGGTGTGTTAAAAAATAATATAAATTATATCTTAGAATCTTATCTAACATCTTAAATTATTGAGTTGAGATGATTCTTTAAAAATAGTATTTTTATAATGCATCAACTATCTAAAGAAATTGAATAACTTAAGTGCTTCAAATTTGAAAAATCTAAATATTAAACACCATGCATATAAATAAATTATATCAAATTTTCACATAAATTGACGTTTAAGTGATAATGACTGAATCGATGGAGTGTACATACGTTCCAGAAATATTAGATGATTGATCAAGAGTAATTACAACAGTTCATCTGAAATTTCGTATGATTTTCTTATAGCACTGCTCTGAAAAATTACATGGACAAATATAGTCATGAAGTAGTATGGAAAAATGTGCTTTGATTTTGTGAAATAACATAGAAATCACTATATTAGTTAGGTAAAAATTTATCTCAAAAAAAAAATAAAAACTCTAAATTGAACTATATACCTTCCATTGATTCTAGGTTTGTTGCACCGAACCTGCAGACTGGAAAAGGATAAATTTACTGCAAGGGCTTCAAACATGAAAAACGATGTTGAACAGGCAAGGGCACCAAACATGGAAGACGATGAGTCAAGTGCTCCAAACAAGGGAGAAGTTATTGATGGAGGAAGTGATTCAGACATTGATAAGGATATTAACAACTCAAGTGCTTCAAACAAAGGAAAGTGTTGTAAAAGATGCTATTGATTAATCTAAATATTTATTCAATTGAAAAGATTAGCTTGATCTCCAAACCTCAAAGGGTCTACTTGAAAAGATTCCCTTAAATCCCCAAGGTAAGGCTACGAAGTTTCTTGAGATATGCAGAAGTTTCTTGAGATATGCAAAATCCTTTAATCCTATCAAATACATGAATTCAAAAGTTAGGATTCATTAAAAAAAATAGATAAAATCCAAAGAGAAAGATTAAAAAGAAGAAAAGGAAAAAAAAGGATATTCTTGGCATATAGCTGGAATACTAACTTTTTTTAAAAATAATTATTTAATATTAAATAAATAAATAAAATAGGATGATAATAATAATTTTTTTATGTTAAACTTTTTTTATATAGCTTTGATTTCTAATTTTTATATATTTTTAGTAGATTTAAATCCTGATTTTTATTTTAACTATAATTATTAACAAATTTAATATTCAGTTATTGCAAGTTGGATTGCAAAACAATTTCACTTGTACCTTAGCTCGAAAACCATCCTACCAAACCGTTAAGAAAAAAAATCCAATTTCAATTACATTGAAAAATGATTGAAAATAGGAAAGCGTTGACATTAGTCTATATAACTTGACAGATCAAGAATTTAAAAATAAAATAATGAGTAACTCAATTTTTTTTAATGGCGATTGGTGTATCGTTCTTATTTTTTTAATATATTCACATTAACATTATTAAAATAAACTTTATTTTATTCATGCATACTTGTATGATTCTTATAAGTTCTTGTCTATAAAAAAAATATTTTGAAAAGAAAAATTCTAAAAAAACAATCACATTAATAAAATAAAAAATTATAATTAAAGAGATTTTTTTATTTTATTTTAAGTCATCCAGATTTTTTTATCTTTATTCTAATTAATTTTGGTTCTATCGAATTAAGAACCATAAAAAAAATTGTTGAAAAAAAATTATATTAATAAAAAATAGATGGAATTATTCAAAAAAATATTTTGTTTCATATAATTTCTCTTTTAAAAAATAATTTTATTATCATATAATTAAATAAAATAATTTTGAATAGCTACTCACAACATGAAATTAAATATCTTAATACATATTTATCTCTTAATTTATTGATTCAATTTTTAGTTATCATAAATAATTTATTTAATATTTATTAATATATATAATTCTTAATTTATTTTATTAAATACAAACATAAACTTGATTTCCAATTCAATTTTTTTTAATATAGAGAACACACACATTGACAACACTTAAAAAGTTTTTTTTTTTGTTAGAAAAAAACTCTTAATCCCGCATGTAGAGAGTGTGAGTGCTGTTTGATCTTTTAGAAAATATTACTATAAAATTGATTTTTAATGTATCTGTCTAACTTACAGAATGCATATTGTAGGTCTCAGATTTCTTTTTCTCAACGCCATAAAAATACTATATCATATGTGATGTGATATTTTATTTTTATTTTTACTTTTTTGTGAAAAGCAGATCATGAGAGTTGATAAGGTAAGGTTGTCTTGATTCTTCTTATCAAGCTCACACGTTCTTAAAAAAGAAAAAGAAAAAAGTGGTCATATACATTCAGAATGAAAAGCAAAGAAAAGAAAAGAAAAGAAAAGAAAAGAACATAGAAGTGAATTATGCTAGTGTCATGCTAAGACCCAACATTGATGGGAGACATACACAATAAGATAGGGATAAAGTGCACAACAAGATAATGGTTGCCCTTCTTGCCTGTCATATACTTTCTTTTTCCACATGCTATTCTTAATAAAGAGGCTCGCTGCTTGGGACGATATCTATACAGAGAGTGTCCACTGATCTCCCTCAGGTCAGCACCATCTGGTTTTGTTCTTTGAAAATTTACGGACGATGTTTTGGATTTGGTTTAAGCTCTTCAGACATTACAAGGTTTAATATATGTTTAAGCATTCTATCCATAAAGTTTACTTTTCCCCTATAAAGGGGCATGGTGTGTGTAGTTCCATTTTTGTTTTTCATTTCTTTTTAAAGAACTAAACTAGGTCCGGTCTGGTTTTTAAATACAATTTAAGCAATTGCATATGTAGGAAGATTGTTGACGAGTCAGAAGAAGACAAGTAGGGAAGGAGAAAATGTGTTATAGTGAAAGAGCTCGATAGGTGAAGAGGGAGATGAAAGTTGAGTTATATGTTGGATCCAGAGGTTATCAGTAGTAAAATGAAAGGAAAAACTTAAACTCCAGATTGTAAATGGTGTAACTCTCGAAAAACTTACTGTTTTTTCCAACACCAGAACAGGCCCACCAACATTATACTTTATAAAAAGCCAACAACATAAGTTTGTCTTTCCTTTCAAACCATTATTTATTAATTTCCTCTCTTTTTATTACATCTAATATTGTCGGAATATTACATTTCAGTTTAATTTGATTTTTATTAAAAAAATATAATCAAATCAGTTTTAAAAAAAATGAAATAGGATTACACAAATTATTTTTAGTTTAGCTCAATTTTTTCTAGTTTAGCTTGATTCATCAACATAGATCATGCATTTCCTTTTCAATTATATCAATTTAAGATTTATCGTTTCATTACCCAAATTCTACACACTTAAACCAATCATTATTAACACTTCGCTCAACTATTTGATTGCACCTTTAATATTTCAACACTTAATATTTAATTACTTACCACGTAATCGATGTTTTTAACTTCAAACTACACACAACCTTGTGGCACTAATTTGTTGTGATAAATAAATTAATAGCCATTGTGTGATGAAATTTGGTAGATTGAACCGCATCATCCATAAAAAGAAATTGGATAACGTAGTTAAACTTATTAATTGATTAGGAGGATTTCATGCATGGTTTAACATATGTTCCTTCTAGATCATGGCTTTTTTTCTTGCTTTAATTAATTTTAACATTGGACTGAGTTAATTTGGGAATGCTATGCACCAGAATTGAGTAACAAATTGTACATGATTTGTTGTTTTGATAAATTGGGGCATCATACAAGATTGAATGCTATCTGTAACGTGTACCTTTCCCCTGTAAGGGTGCAGGGTGCATGCAGCTCCTTTTCTTTTCTTTTCTAATAGGAAAAACCAGTTTTTTTAAGTGAATTGATAAGAAGCTCTAGATATTCAAAATCAATTTATCAATAGGCTATTTATATAAACAATTGCTTCTTTTTTTTTAAAAAAAATAGTCTTATCGTTTAGAGAAAACTGTTTAATGCACGAGGGGGGAGTATAATTATAAGATAAACGAACGTTATCCTGTAAAGGAATAAACGACAGCGAAGAAATGCACCATTCTTCCCTTTCCCTCCCAAGATGGATCCAGGATTCAATATTAAAGGGCTAAAATGAAGATTTAATATTTTTACAGGGATTATTATGTACAAATATACTTGATCTCCTAGAAATAATTTTAAAGTGAAGGGACTTTCCTAGATCCGCCCTTGTCAAGCTAGAATCTAGATTGCGTATAGAATTTCAAGCTAGAATCTAGATAGCGTATAGAATTAAGTCCCTTAATTATAGCCATTGTCAAATGCATTTGGGTAGACAAGGCAAGAGACTTAGAGAGAGAGAGAGAGAGAGAGAGAGGTGCTGCAATATATATATATATATATAGATAGGAATAGAGCTCGCTGCTTGGGACCCTATATTATATACAGGCACAGTCCTCTGATCTCCGTCCTCAGGTCAGCACTAACTTGTTCTGTTCTTTTAAATGTTTAGTTTTTTGAAATGTTATGTTTTGGATTTGGTTTAAGCTCTGCAGACAATAGGTGGTTCGGTGTATGTAGTTCCATTCATTTTTATTTTTAAAAAAGTTGGTTTGCTTAATTATGTTTAAGTTTGCCAGCATATATAAAACAAGTGATTATGGGTATCAATACCCATTGCAGTCACTTTAACTATCCATACTAATTTATTTGGGAGAACTAGCTACATATCTAATAAAAATGAGCATAGAAGTATTACAAAAGAAATAAAACAAAAAACAAATAGAAAAAAATAACTTTTTTTTAATTTAAAAAAACTAGTAGTAATGTATTTTAAGTGATTTGTTTATTAAGTTTCATCTTGGCATCTCAAAGACATCGAATGCTTTATTAAAAACATTTTATAATTATTTACAGTTTTCCAAGCATATAATGTTCAAGTTTTTTTATAGAGATTCGTGTTCTAGTTTATCTATTAAAAGAGTTCCAACTTTGTAAGGAGAAATCAGAAACTAATTCAGAATACCCAAATAAGCCCGATGCGTTGTAATTACGCATAGAACACTAGTTAGGTTGTTCTAAATTTATCTTTACTATTTTGGATTATAGATCCTTCTGATGTCGTAATTATATCTATAAATTCACCGCTAAATTGATCCATATACAACATATGTCGTAGTATTTGATCAAAGCTAGATAGATAGAACACCCAAATACTATTTTTGGGAAGCTTTTTTTTTTCTATGTTTGTTCTCCATATAAAACACATTAAATATTAAAAACTCCTAACAAATTAGGCTTAATATGGGCTTAATGATCCCACATGGATCAAACTAAACAGAAATACATAGGTTATCTTGCAGAATTCGAGGGAAACCAGCTAAACATTTTCTAGGATGCATTTTTCTATAAATGTCATGTTTTAAATTTTGATGTTAATGTCACTGAACTTGTTAATGAATCGGAGGTTCAACTTGAGATTAGTACTAGTTAATTTGCCTACGTGTTGCTGCCTTTTTGAAATTATTTTATTGAATTCTATGGTAATTAAAACAAATGTTCTAATAAAATCAAATGATTTAAGTTCTTTGAAGAAAACATCTATTCTCTGGTGAGAATTTCTCTTTCAATTCATGCATTTTTTGAGAAAAAAATGTCATTTTTATTAGTATCGCTCTTTTATAAATCAAAACATAAGTTAATTAAAATAAATATTCATAAAAAATTCAATGATTTAAATGAATAAGAAAAAAACATATTCCTTTAATAAAAAATATTATTAAAGTATCATTCCTTGTTCATTCATTTCTTTTTTGTTATTGAATTTTTTTTTATTATCAACATGAGTTTTTGAAAGTAAAAAAAAATCATTATTTAGATTGTTTCAAACTTAAATAGAAGATTTGAATTTCAAAAAATCTTTATTCAAATTCTAAAACAATCCTAAATTATATGTTTTTATTTTTTTAGATTGTTTTGATGTGATCCATGATATCAAAAATAAATTCTAAATTTTTTTAATTATTTAAAGTCATTTCAAAACAAAAAACACTTTGAAAAATAATTATTATCTCTTTTCAAACACCTGAGGTTAATTAATTACTAGTATGAATCAATTTTATTTATGAAATTTGATTATATACATGAACAAAATCTAGCTAATTATTTAGGCTATTTAATGTTATAACAAGTGAGAAATAGAGAGAAAAGGATGATTTAAAGTGAGAGGGGGTAGAGAAGGAGAATATGTGTTGTAGTGAAAAAGTTTTGAAAATTTGTGATAATCAAAACGAAACTGTGTATACCTTCGATCCATTTATTCTTGGTTTGTTTCAGCCAACCTGCAGACTGGAAAAAGGATAAATTGATTGCAAGTGCTTCAAACATGGAAGAGGATAAGGCAAGTACTCCAAACAAGGGAAAAGATATTTATGTGGGAAGTGCTTCAAATCCGGATTATTACCAAAAGAGAGAGAGAGAGAAAGCTAAAGATATTTTGGCAAAGCTGGATTCTGAGGTGAAACAGATGTCCTTTAAACGGAACGGTTCCGAGTGCTGCATCTACAGGGTGCCCAAACCGCTTCGAAACGTAAATTGGAAAGCCTACTCTCCACTACTGATTTCAATAGGTCCTCTTGAGAGCCAAAATATAAGACTAGAGGCCATGGAAAAGGAGAAACTGAAATATTTCAAAAAGCTTACTGAACGGGATGGGATGGATAAGAAGAAAATTATTGATATTTTGATCAGCATTGAGAACCAAGAAGAGCGTCTCCGACACTGTTATTCAGAGAAATTCAAATTAATCAAGAGCAGTGATTTCGTAAAGATGATCCTGCTGGATGCTGTCTTCATCATTCAGTTTTTGTTGGAGTCAAAGGATCATGATATCAACGATCCTAAGAATTTTGAGCCCAGGATGACATTTGACATCCGAGAAGACTTGATGCTACTTGAAAACCAACTACCATTCTTCATTATTCAGGAAATATATGACCAGGTCAATCCCCCTAGCCAGGATGGTACAGTCACTCCTTTTCTTGATCTTGCAAAGTCTCATTTTGGAAAGCACAAGTTTTCACAAGGGGAAGAAACCAGTCTGAGTGTAAAGGGAAGCAGGCATTTCACTGATTTACTAAGGAATTTGATGTTGAATGGAGCCATTCAGCGACGTTATAGTGTTTATCCTACCAAGCTAAAATATAGTGCGGTCATGCTCCGCAACGCAGGAGTGAAGTTTCTTCTGGTCACCCAAGACAAATGCTTGGTCAACATAAAATTTGAGAAAGGAGTGTTGAAAATACCACTGTTGGAAGTTGATCACAGCTTCGAACGTCTTGTACGAAATATCATGGCCTTGGAGCAGTGCTGCTACCCGGTTGAAGCTTATGTATGCGGTTACATTAAGTTTATGGACCATCTTATCGACAGTGCAGAAGACGTGGGTTTGCTAGTCGGAAAGTGAATCACTCTCCACTGGCTAGGTGACGATGCCGCAGTTTCAAATGTGATTAACAATTTTTGCGAAAATATTGGTAACAATTGCAATTGTTTTGGTGATATCTCTCAAGAGATAAATGCTCACTATGAGAACCGCTTTAACCATCGAAAGGCAACCTTGAAACTTGTATATTTCCCCAATATTTGGAGAGGTACGGCAACTGTTGCAGCAGCTATCCTGCTTATCCTCACTTTCATACAGACTATAGCTTCCGTAAAATCGGCGTTCTAGAATTTTATCTTGTTTAGCTTTATTATTCCTACGTAATGATGAATTGGATTATTATTGTTAAAATTTGGGTTTGTGTAGTTCTGAACTAATACTATTGTAATGTAATTTGCACTTCATAAGTTGTCGGAACATCACAATGTAATTCAGATTAACGATTACCACTGCATCATTAAATGATAGTTTTACCGGTGGATACATTGCGTTGGTGTAAGACACATAATTCATTGATAATATTTTTATTGATGAACTCATTAATAGAATACGTCTATCAAAATATTAATTATGAGTAATTCCAATATCCATTGCTACTTCGATCCAAAAAAAACCCAAACATCGACGGCCTTGTAGATGAGGGAAGAGCATCAAAAAAATTTCCTATGAGAACTTTACCGATGGACTTAATTCGTCTGTATTTCCAATGGTAAATCATTGGCGGCTTGGCCATTGGTAATTGCAGCATGGGTAGTAAATATTTCAGAACTCTTTATACAATACCAACAAATATATCTATCGGTAATATTAATGGTAAACACCGACGAAGTATATCCATTGGTGATTATGGCATGGGTGATAATTTTTTTACAACTCTTGGTAAAAAACCAATGGCTTGGTTTATCTGTTAGGCTGTTGGTATTGATTTAAAATATTTTTTAAAAAAAAACTAGTTAACCAAATAAAATTAATTAAAGATATATTTCATTTAAATTAATATTACCATTTGTTTCGCATGTGCACTGAATGGGACGGAACCGCTGGTGTGCATGGTCACCGAATCATGAATTAGCATGTTTTGGTTGTTGGCACTAGACTGTAAAGGTCATGCAAACCACTCAGACGTCATGTTCTCAATATATTGCGTAAATATATCCCCTGACCACTCAGACGTCATGTGCTCAATATATTGCGTAAATATATCCCCTAAGATAAATGGCAGTTTGAATTCCAACCAAATCACCACCTCATTCCAGCCTTCTAGACTGTTATCTCTCGCATACATTTTTGCTTTTCTTTTGTGTCATACCAAAAATCAAGCAACCTACTTTCATAGTAACAAATTAGAATTTAGAACATAAAATTATAAAATAAAAAATTATATTATTTTTATTGTTACCTAGTTACTGCGTGATTCTCCCATATCCTCATCACAACATTATTGTTCATGTTATCCCACTTAAATTTGTGATATGTATAAATAATTCATTTAAAATAAAAATAGTGCAAGATATAAAATTATAAAAATAATTTATTAAAAATAAGCTAGAAATTAGAAGTTAACACCTACCTGAAATCGTTGAAACCATGCATCAATATTAGGTCTCCACTGAGGATGTTTGGAAACATGACTCCATTGAAATAATATAATTTTTCATCAATGATTTAAACATCGATGTTATTTTTCATCAGTGATTTTGTCGAGAAACGCATTGATGATTATAGCATGGGCTATAATTGTTTTTCAACTCTCGGTAAAATACTGAGGGATAGATATCGTCGGTATAACTGTCGGTGATTATGGCAAAATGCAATAATTTTTTTTGCAAAACTCGATAAAATACCGATGGGACAAATTCTGTTGGTATATTCATCGATAATCATTTTATTTGTATTGCTTATCTATCCTCTTGCACAAACGCTTAAGTTGCAAACTTACAGCACGCACAACATAATAACAAGAGCAGACAATTATAAAATAAATATTTTATGTTCCAAAATATCATCTATAATATTATATTATAAAAAAAGGCTTTACACTTTTGTGTTCTAATCATATTTGGTCAAAATTCTCATATTTGTCCTCAATTGAATTATTATCATCTTCATCGCACTCTTCAATATGATTATCATCTTCTTCATCAACATTTTCTAGTCTACTAGAGCTCAAAACACCATTCAACTACTTTGCATCAACATAAAAAAGACTATCATCAAAAACACAAAAATTCCTATTTTCTTCTAAATCAATCAAAGGAGAAACTCAGTATGGTTCAACCAACTCACTAGCTTGAAATACTTCATCTATCCCACTTATGTCTTCGTTCTTATCCTGAACAACCTCGACACGACCCCTGAGTTTGGTTTTTAAAACTGATAATCAATCAACTCTTAATCGGTCCTTTCTAAAGAAAGGAGTGTATGTGTAATAAATTTATTGACATTGCTTTGTGAAAACAAAGATATCATTTACATTGCGGAGTCTAGCCTTTGAGTTAATTTCAAAGAGATAATAGTGAGGATCTACTATGATTCCTCTATCAGTTATGTTATATCACTAGCATTTAAACAAAAATAATCTATTCTGCTCGTTATGATATTGCAGTTTAATGACCTCTTTTAATCTATCATAGTAGTCAACTTCAAACTCACTAGAAGTCAATCCTTTAATACAAACACCGTTGTTGTATTTTTTTTCTTCCATATTCGTATTCTTTAGCATGAAAGACATATCTATTGATAAAATACTCGTTATAACACTTGACTTTTCTTTCAAGGCCTAGGCTTAGTAAAGACAGTGAAATAGCAACACTATCTTCTATTTGATAAATCTTGTATATCAAATACAACAATAATCAATAAATGAATATTTTGTAATATTGATGTACAATTACCTTACAAGAGATAATGAGTTTGTGATAGGACTTACATGTGTTCTAAACCACGTGGCAAGTTGTTTATCTTGTAATTGAAAGATTTATGATTTGGTCAGCTGTAAGTTATTGGATAGTAAATATCATCTATGTTTCCTACAAGGTTGTTCCAAATTATATGAGTTTACAATATCACAATATATAAATAGTCCACTCTTGACAAAGTTTAAATAGTACATCTACTTCCTTAATAAAAGGTCTCAACTCATCACAGTTAAATAGGATATAATTGTGTGATTGTTTGAACTCTATTTCAGACAAATATCTTCCTCTTACGATATTTTTATGTGTAGGTCGGGCAAGATTGTAAAATATTAACAAGTTCTTACTTGAAGGCACTTCACCACCATCATCATGCTATAGAACACGGTTGATTCTCGTTTTCAAATGAAATTTGAAATAGTATGAGATAAATGTTGAGATCTCCTTAACAATACAGGCCTCATATATTAACACATCAACATGCCCCTTTGATTGATACTTAAAAGTGTATTTTTATAGAGGTTTTATATCATCATTTTGCACTTGAAGTATTAATAACTCCTGAACTAAAGCATGTTTTATAATAATATATCTAATAATATAAGATACCTTTAATTTATGGTAAATTTTCATTTTAAATACAGGCCTATCACATAAATGAAAGGATTGATTGATGAATTTAAGAACTGAAATTGAAAGGATAAAGAGATAGCCAACCTTAGAAAAGAGATGTCGGTGCAATCCAAACC